>NC_079349.1:13082007-13332091 GCF_029582105.1 Oenanthe melanoleuca
CTCCTGCTGCTCCTTTGCTTTTGGCTGCTTGGGGGTATCCTTGATCTTATCCTGCCCTCCCAAAGACGGAGATTCTGCAGTGGCAGACAGGGCTGAGCCAGGTCAGCAACCCCAGGAGAGCCTGGGCAGGAGCTGCATCCAGTGGGAGCAGTGAAGCTCTGAGCTGCCCCAGGGGGGCTCAGACACCCCCTGCCACAGAGCCCCTCTCTGGCAGAACCTGCAGAAAGGTGTTTCTTGTGGCCCTGTGTTGGGAAGGATGAACCAGGAAGACCTTACAAGTATGAATGCTCAGATTCTGAGAATGTGGAAACCATGAGCCAGATTGAAATGAAAGCCACTTTTGAGATACTCAGTTACTGAATAACTAGAAGACAATAGGATGGCCAGCTAAAAGTAATCCCCTCTTGATAGAGCAATGTCTTCTGCTGGAGAGCAGCTCCAAAGGTCAGAGAAGACCCTGCCAGGGTCCAAAGAGCAGTTTTTAGAGTATAACACACACTATGGTAATGTAAGGATTCCTATAGGCTGTATGTAAATGCTATAGAATTTGTATCTTGTGTTAGATTAGTGGAAATTAGAATATTCAACATAGAAGAAGATTTATTGCATTGTAAAAGGGAAATTGCTCTCTTGCTTTTACTCTTTCTTACCCCTCTTGCTCTTTTCTCTCTCTTCTCTTCCCCCCATTCTCTCTTTGTCCTACTCTGGGCTGTATCTCTGACTGGCAGGACTCTGTACACCCACACCCTTACAATAAACTGGAACTGTAACACCAGCTTGTACAGAGCAGATGAGTTTTATCCCACCCACCCCATACAAACAGTCCCACAGCCCCTGTCCTGGCTGAGCATCAGGCCATAGCACAGGAGGGTCCGTGGCCACAGGGACCTGAGCAGCACCCAGAGCTGCCCCCACTGCCCTGGCTCAGGCAGGCAGAGCCACCTCCAGCTGCAGAAGGCCTGGAGAGCTCCCAGAGGGCTCCCCACAGTCACCTGCCCCTGTGAAAACCTGCAGTGACACTCCCACTCATCCCCCAAATGCTCCCAGAGTGGCTTTTCTGCACAGCTCCAAGCCTTCCTCCTGCCTCACAGAAACACTCCTTCTCAGCTCATTAAAGGCACCAGCTGCTGATCATCTGAAGATCTGTCATCTCTGCTGAAGGTGGATGGTGGCTATTTATTTTCAGCATCGTTTCTTAAAAAAAAAACTGCAGTCACTTGAAAAAAAAAAAAAGGGAAAGCTGGTCCTTTAAAGATTCCAAACATTTTCCTCCTCAAAACGTTTGTTGATGGGTCTGACTATTCCCTGGCTTCCCCTCCACGGATCAAAGCCTCCAGCTCATGCTGGAAGGATGGTATTTCCAAAGAACCTCCCCCAGAAGGGACCTGCTCACCCAGCAAAGAAGCACAGGCACTTCTTGGCTTCACCACAGCCTCATTAAAGGCTGAAAATAGCAAAGGCCAAACCTTTGCTATCCAGCCATTTTTTATTTTAACTGCTTTATTCACTTGACCACTAAAAAATTCATTCCATCTAAAGTTTAATGAGGAATTAAATGGATGGATTGGCTGCTAAACAGCCTGTGTGCGGGTGTGAGCACTGCCAGAGGGGCTGTGGGCTAATGAAATGTTTAATGCTGAGGACTGCAGCAAGCTTGGGCACAGCAGATGCCGGCTTGGGGATATAAATAAGTGCAGTGATATAAGCTCATGTTCTCTTGACACTCTGCTGAAACCCTCCTCCTCTCACAAAAAGCTTCAAACTTCTCGGCTTCTTCCTGAGTTGAAGGCTGAGCTCATATAACACTAGATCCTCCTCCTCCACCACCTGCAGGAGGGGCCAGCCCGGGCCAGGGATGGATTTCTTCTCAGCATCAGCTCAGCTGATCCTGATTCTGTGACTCTGTGACTCTGTGATCAGACTCAGATGCTGGAAAACAGCTGATCCCTTAATATTTGCTGGGGAAGTTCTGCCAGTGTTCAGGCTGACCAAGAAAAAAAAAACCACTTGGATGCCTGCAGTGCTCTCTGCAACCCTTTTGGGCAAATTTTCAAATTTTGGGAGGTTATGCTGAGGTGCTCTTATCCTTCTGACCTCAGTGGATGCCAGAGTCACAGGATCCCAGAATGGATGGCTCAGGGGCCTCAGAGCTGCTCTCACCCCGTGGGTTGGCATATTTTCCACTAGACCAGGCTGCTCCCTGCCCTGCCAGCCTGGCCAGAGGAGTCACCCAGGCTGGCATTCACCCCCTGCCTCCTGGCACGGCTGGGTGAGGCAGAGCAGGGCTCCCTGCTCTTTGGAATTTGGATCTCTCCTGTTGCAATTCCTTAAGCTTCCCATAGCATTGGCTGGAAGGCTGGAAGCCAAAGGCAAACCCCCAGATTCCCCCTGGCATCCTCCAAACCAGGACACAGACTCAGAGAGGGAGGGATCATCCCCTGCCCTTCATCATCCTCCCATGATGGAGAAGCTTTTGATAGTGAGCTCCTGGGAGAAGCAGAGAACTGGGGAGAGAGCCCTCCCCTCCCTCAGCCCTGAAGGTATTTGAATATTTCATGATGAGGTTTTTCTCCCACTTGTTTGTTTGGAAGCAAAAGCACATGTTCAGGCAAGACTGAGGCCTGATGATCAAACACTTCCCATTGCCTCGTGCTCCCAAATTGCTTTTCCCCCTCAGCAGACACGTGGGACAGGAGCCCAGCACAGAGCAGGACGGGCTCAGGTTATTCCTTCATGTCCCACAGCATTATCAGAACCTTGGAGCCAGGACTGCTCCACGTGCTGAAATGAATGAAGAAAGAACACACTGATCCTCACCCTGACTTCTGAATGGGCACAAAAGGCATCTCAGGGCAGGGCTGTTTCTTAAGGGCTGAAAATGAATGTACCCCTTAGCCCTACAGCTTAACCTTTTGCAATAATTTGAAAAAGAGAGTATCATAGAATGACAGGATGGTCTGGGTTGGAAAAGATCTTCAAAACCTTGTTGCACCCCCTGCTGTGGGCAGGGACACCTTCCACCAGACCAGATTGCTCCAAGCCTTTTCCAAGCTGGCCTTGGACACCATCCCTGCCAAAGTACACGCTGAGCAGCAGGGCTGGGTAAAAGCAGCAACCCCAACAGTTTTGTAGTGAGCTGTGAAAGCAGCCAGGTGTGAAAGGACTCACCTAGGGATTGATAACTCCAGCTGGGGATACCAGGGGGTGCAGGAGAGGGGGGTTCCATCTTTTGGGAAGATGGGGCAAGCAACAAGCTCAGAGTGATTTCAGCACATCAAGTCAGAGAGACAAATTAACTGCCTGGAATTATTGAGGAAAGGGCAGGGTCTGCAGCTCTGAGTTTATCACTGCTGGAGTCCCACGCCAGGATCACACCAACAAACCCGAGCAGGCTCAGGAGGGAATCAGGAGAACGGTGGCAGACTCTCATCTGCCTCATCTATCAGGGAGAAGGTCAGGAGTGACTGGATCATTATCTGCAGCTGCTGCTCAGGAGCAGAAATCCAATAGCCCTGATCTCTTCAAACCAGCCCAGATCTGAGGGGACACAAAGCAGCGCACTGAGCACAGGGCATGGAGGTCTGAACAGAGATTTGGAGCTAATTTACTGAGGATTGGGTGGGATTCACCCACACCACACCTGTTCAATTAAAGCATTCTCCCTAGGAGACACTGACTGGAGCAAGGACCTGCTGGAGGGTAACGAGCTGAGCCACACTTCATTTTTTTAATCTGGTATTGGGCAGACAGAGCTGTTTGGATGCTCCAAGGGTGGGGCACGCTGGCAGCCCTGCTGTCCCTGTGCCACAGGAACACCTGGCAATGGACAAACCAAACAGCTGGAGAAGATGAAACAGAGGAATCCTGCAAATATGAATGCTCAGGTTCTGGGAATATAGAAACCATGAATGAAATTGAAATGAAAGCCACGTTTGAGATACCAAGCCCTAGTTACTAAATAACCAGGTACACAATAGGATGGCTTGCTGAAGCTAATCCACTCTTAATTAAACAATGCTTTTGGCCAGAGGGCAAGGCACAAAAGACACAAAAGACTGACCCGAACCCAAAGATTAGATCTTAGAGCTTAGAATGTCACACACTATGCTAATATAAGAATTCCTATAGGCTACATGTAAATGCTATAGAATTAGTATTCTGTATTAGATTGGTTCTTAGGGATCAGAATATTCATGATGGAAGTGGATTTATTGTGCTACAAACGGGAAGTCGTCCTCTTTCTCTTCCTCCTCTTCCTCTCTTTTTCTTCCTCTCTTTACCTTCTTTACTTTCTCTCTCTACCCTCCCCCTTCTCTCTTTCTTTCCCCCCTTTTTATCTCTTTAATCTGCACGTGGCTGTGCCGGGCAGCTCCTTGCAGACTCTCTTATAATAAACTGCAACTGCAGCTTTTAGCATTTACAGAGCATCTGAGTCTCGTTCCACATCCACCCTGACAAAGAATCCAGAGAATCCCCTTCCCCATCAGGAGCAGGAACACAAGCTGGCCCCCACAAGGCCAGTTTGGGGGTTTGGAGGCGCTCAGGTGGACTGAACCCTCCTCCCCCGAAGCACAGAGAGGTGGGGTCTGTCCTGTAAGCAGACCTGGCACCATACGGCCAGAGGAGCGGCTGCTCCACGCTCACACTCACGCTCAGAGCTAACTCGGGCTCCTGAAAGGCTCCCAGACCTCTCTGTGAGATTTTGCAGCAGCCCCAGGTGGGCAGGGACCGTGAGTCACTGCTGGGAGCAGCCTGCACACAGCATGTGATGCTGCCGGCTCTGCAGAAGCTCCAGGAGTGCTAATCCTTAGAAATCACAGGGCTGGAGTCTCTGGGAAAGCCCAGCTCTTGAGGAAAGGCAGGGAGGAAGGGCTGGGAAGCAGAGCTCTTGTCAGGAGCCATGGATTTCCCCCTCCACAGCTGATGTGTCATCCCAGGAGGTGCAGGCAGGCAGAGATTCCTGCAGCACACCAACCCTCTCTGGGTCAGAAGGGCCAGGGGCAGATCCCAGCTCTGGTGCCATGTAGTTTATTATAAGGGTGTGGGTGTAAGAGAGAGTGTAGAGCATGGAGAGTAAGAGACAAGAGCAAGAGAGCAATTTCCCATTCACAATACAATAAGTATTCTTCTATGATGAATATTCTAATATTCACAATATACTAATTTCCTAATATTTGCATGCAACCTATAGGAACTACTAAATTCCCATGTTTTCTGGCTTTCTTATCTGTAACCCTTATCTTCAGACCTTTCCTGCCAGCCTTGGGACAGGATGTCTGTTGGTTCTTTGGTGTTTGTGGCATTTGGCATCATCTAAACAAAGGGAGAAGCCTCAAACCTTCACATGGCTGTTTTCAGTATCTATGTCAAAGTGTGCCAACATCTCTATTTCATTTATTGTTCCAGAACTACTTGCTGGGCACTGATAAGATTTCTCTGTCCCTCCCCAACAGGTTCCTTAGGAGCAGATGCAGCTCTGAAATGCAGGGCCTGGCAGAAGTCTTTACAGCTTAGCCTTTGCCAGCCTAGAGAAATCTGCCCTAAGAGACCACTCAAGGGATCAGCAAAATAATTGCATCTGTTTGAGACAGAGCAGGCAGGGAGGAGCCTCTGGAGGTGCTTGAGGACAGTCCCTGCAGGCTGTAGGTTGCTTATAAAGGTTTACCCCAGGTGCCATTTGTTAGTTCAGGGGAAGCCCTGGGAATGATGGAGCATTAATTGCTTCTCACTGCTCTGCTCCTGTCCTTCCTCCCTCTGCTGCTGCAGTCATCCTGAGCCACGTGCTTCAGGAGCCTCCTCCAGCTGCTCTCCCATGTTTCCATCCACACATCCCATGCCTTGCCAGGATGATGCTCCACCACCCTCTCCTGCCCTCCCTTTGCACACAGCTCCAGCTCATGGGTTCCACCTCGGCCAGGAGCAAATCCATGGACACCCTGGAGCCACGGGATGCTGCAGCCCCTCAGCCTTGCCCCTGTGTCTACCCTTGCTGGCGTTTTCCTGCAAAAACAGGCTGCAAATAAACAGGCAGGGCCCCCAGCCTCGTGTTTGAGCAGTGCAATGAGATTGTCCTGCTCACACGGGGATGGAGAGCCAATGTTTGTGCTCACAGTGCCAGCTGAGAGTGCTTTAGAGCAGCATGATTGACCACATCACCTTTGCCACGGTCCAGAGCAAGCCAGGAGTGACCAGGAGCATCCTGGGCTCTCTTTGGCAGGAGACAGACAGAGACAGAGCATCACATTGCCAGCACCAGCCTCACTCAAGTGTTCCTGGCCCGTGGAGAGCAGAGGTCTCCAAGGATGGGGCTCAGACACGCCAGGCACAGGGAAATCAGAGAGCCCAGGAAGCTGCTGGCCCTGGTGGGGATGGGAAGTGCGTCCAGCAGCGCTGGCACAGCTCACACCATCCTGAAGGGCAGGACCTGAGCTGGGAAGGGACACAGCAGAGCCAGAAAGGTGGCAGAGGGTGAGCCCAGCTCTGCAGCACCAGTAAATGCAGCAGCTCCTGCTGGCTTGGATTCACTTGATTGAGTAATTAATGTGTTGGGAAGAGAGGAGATGGCATTTCCCTGCAGCCTCTCTCTCCTGGGCTCCGTGGCTGACAGGGGTTAGGGGGCTGTTTGCTCCCCCTCAATCCCCCTTTCTGGGGGTTTCCCCTCCACAGGCTGAGATCAAGGGCTTTGTGAATGCTCTGCCCACGCCTCTGCTCCCCAAGGGCAGCAGCCCTGCTCAAACAGCTCTGCTGCCTTGCACTTCCTATCTTTGATCTCAGATTTAAATACAGCTGCCCATAAAGGGGATGGGAATGGCTCCCAGATGAGGTTTGATTTCCAGGCTCTCCATCCTCCCAAGTAATACTATCAAAGTATCAGATTTTGGAAAACTAACCATTGCCTTGGCTAGTCAAAAATAAATGAAATAAATTCTCAAGAATTACCTTCAAGTTATTTTTCACTATTTCCTTTTTATACCATTGTTTGAAATTCAACTTCAAGCTGGCCTACCTCTGCATATTGCACCTCCACTTTTAATCATGGCAGCAAAGGAGAAGCCCATAATCCTGATGGATTTCCCCCACACACTCGTGATCTTTGCAGAGACATCTCTGCTGCCACCTCCTCTCCCCCACCTTTCAAGCACAAGGAGCATTTCTGCTTCCCCACGTTTACAGCCTGGCATTTAGCTGCGTTCAACCAGGGGCTTTTTTATCACCTCCAATTTGCTAAGTGATATAAACACCACCACCTGATTACCCCGCTCTTGCCATTATTTACTGCTCCAGGAGTCTCTCAGTGTCATCTCCAAACTCTATCAGTAATGATTTTCTGTTTTCTTCCAGATCTCTGCTGAAGATGCCGGGCAGCCTGGGGAGGTACCTGTGGGACCCAATTAGGAGTGACTGTGCTAAAGGCTGATGGAGAGCAAACCATTCCCTCTCACATCCAGCAGCTAGCCAGCTTTTAAACCCAGCCTAATCACGCCAGAGCCGTTTGTTAAGTACTTATAGAAACAAAACCACGGTAAGACCGCCCAGATTAACTCTTGACAGCCTCAGCAGCACCAAGCTCTGTGAAACTCTGGGTAAAAAATAAACCACAGGAGTGACAGCAGCCCTGTCACTCTCAGTATGACCTTCACAGGCTGTGGGTCTCAGCTCCATTCACAGCCCTGGGGTCAGGTCTCTCACTCTGGTTTTCCTGTTAAAGAGGATTTGTCTCCTCTCCGAGAAGAGGCAAGGATAAGGCAGGCAAGGGTAAAAGGCACCTTCAGCCTCTGCTGCTCTCTTGCTCCCACTAAGCTGGTACAGAGCTCCAAAGGGCCCTTGGAAATTATGTTGAATCTCTAAGAAATCTCTGCTCTTCTTCATCTCTCCCATCACAGAAGGAGCACAGACCTCAGATCGTCTGTTTATTTAAATATTTTAACTGGGAAAACAAGTCCGGGGATGGAGAGGGTTAATTAAATTAATGGCCTCTCTAAAGAGAGGCAATTAGGGTATTGATTGCAAGGAGTGCCAAGTTAATTGGGCATGTGACACATTGACATTTTTCACAATCAATAAACCTGCGACACCTTCAAAGAAATCTCGAGCAGCGCGCGCCCGTATCAGGGTCAAAAACCGCAATAAATTCCTTGAGCTGATTATAGCAGTTGGTTCCTTTCATGTTTCCTCAACACCAAAAGCTGTCTGACAGGGCAGCTCTTTCCCCATGTGGCTTTAATAAAAGGCTTTGATGGAGCCAATACAAGCTTTCCCTCTTTTTTTTCCCAAGAAGAAATCTTGTCAGCTTCAGTCAGCTTCGCCTTCCCGTTCCCTGACGAGCGCTGGGAAGAAAGGGGCTGGAGAGGGCTGGGAGAAGCCAATTAATAGGGAGAGTGGAGGATGGCAGAGCAGCAGCAGTGATCAGTGATGCTGTGAGGACAGGCTGGAGCTGGAGCCCAGCAGGACATGGTGTGAGCCTCCCTAACAGGGACCAGCCCTTCCCTGCCTGCCCGTGTCTGCTCTGCTCTCCAAAGCAGCCTCGTGTCCCACACTGTGGGAGCCCAGAGTGTTCCTCTGGCCTCCTTGGGGTCTCAAACCCCCTGGTGAGGGTCCCAAAGACCCCTGAGTGAGACTCTGGTGTCTCAGACACTGAATTCCAACCCCTGGGGGGAATGGAAACAAACCACCAAAATTAATAAAGTGTAAATTAGGTTGTTAGAACGTAGATAAATAGATTTTGGGAATGTTTGTGATAAGGAACACGTGGCCAGGATGGAGAATTTGGGGTGTGGATACCTCTTCCTCCTCCTTCTCCGTGCCATCCATGCTGGGTGACATGCTGGCACTTTCAGATTGGATGGGGACAGAGCTGGACAGTTTAACAAAGTTGTGTTGTACTGGAAAGCTGTTATACATTTAGCACATAATTTAGACTATATAAGGTCAGCCCTGCCTTCAGCAGGCAGATCCATCCTGGATGCCTGGCTGAGAAGACCACTGTTAGCTGGGCAAAGAGTTCCTGAGACAAGAAACAATGAACAATCCTTGGAGCCTCTGAAACCATCTCCTGCAATCTCTCATTGGCAGCTTTGGGAAAAACCAGGGTTTGAGCCTGATCTAAGGTCACTTCCAGCCCAAACAATGATGGGATTTCATGGTTCTGGGGCACCCTGCTGTGGGGCAGGTGTCCCTGTATCCATGCTGGAACTGTGCTGCTGGTTCTCCTCTCCTGAGCTTCCCTCTGCTTCCTGCTCTCTGCCCTGGGCTTGCCCCTCTGGGTGCATTATTTCAGGGGATGGCACCAAGAGCTCCCAGGCTGACAAATCTCATCTGTCCTGTTTATCTGAACTGACTGGGCTGGACCTTCCCAGTACCTTCCATGGCCATTCCCATCTTCAGTGCCCTCTGTGTACCAGCATGACATAAAAAATTAAATCTCATCATCTGAAACTCCACAGAGAAAAGATCTGAAATCACATTCCATGGCTCTCCTGTCCTGGGAGGGGAGCAGGAGCTGGCATCAGGCAGGAGTGGGGACCAGGAGGTGTTTTCATCTCCCAGAGACCAAACCCAGGTCTTACCTCCAGGCAGGTGCAGAGGGGGTGGCTGCTGCTTTTTGCTCAAGGGGGAAGCTCTGGTGCCACTTTTTCCCCCTTGGGAGCTTTGGCACAGTGTTTGAGAGCCCCATGCAGCTCTCTAGAGCTGGACACCATGACCTCCCTCACCAGCCCCAGGCCACGACTGGAGGTGCCCTGTGCCTGCTGCCCACTGATGCTAAAACATCTGGAAGTGTCCAGCCAGCTGCTGACTCCCAGAGTTTATCTGTGCCCTGCACTGCTGTGAATTCGTGCTTAGAACAGACTGGATTAACTGAACACTCAGCTTCTTGCCCTTTAAGTTGTTTCACTGGGTTGAACTGGGCAATTGTCCTGCATTAACAGGATTATTCCCATTGATCAGCCCGTTCCTGTGCCCCTGCTGCTCACATTTGTGACTCAAATTTCATTGCCTGTGCAGTGTTCTGTAATTATTTACACCAAGGAACTGCTGTGCACTTGCAGACACATCTGCATGGCTGTGACCCAGCACCAGCCTCTCCATGTTCACTGTGCCTTGTCTGCTTTAACCTTACACGAGGCTGCACTCAGTAATTAACCTGTGCAATTAGAACCTGCCAGTGCCCCCAGCCTCATTAGCAGCATCCCCTGCACCAGCTTTACCCTTTTTTCCAGGCTCATTTCTGCCTGGCTCCCCAGCCACTGCAGAAAATGAAGACCCTTAACAAAGATTCCCAAATAAATGCATCCAACCTAATGCACCAGCTGAGCCTGAGGACGCTGCCCAGACCCTGAGCCAAGGGCAATGTCCTGCACACAGGAGGGTGAGGAAGCTGCAGGAAAGGCAGGAGGGACAAAACAGGCTCTGAGCTGCAGCCAGGGTCAAGCAGAAGGGTGATTTCAAATTGGTGTTTGTGGAAATTAAAAAAACACAGCACCACCTTCCATGAGCATGTGGAGTCCAAACCACAGGAACAGTCAGGGAAAAGAAAAAAAAAAATAAAAAGAAAAAAGGAAAAAGGAAAAAGGAAAAAGGAAAAAAAAGAAAAAGGGAAAAAAGAAAAAGAGAAAAAAGAAAAAGAAAAAAGAGAAAAAAGAAAAAGAAAAAAGAGAAAAAAGAAAAAAGAGAAAAAAGAAAAAGAAAAAAGAGAAAAAAGAAAAAAGAAAAAAGAAAAAAGAAAAAAGAAAAAAGAAAGAAAAAAGAAAAAAGAAAAAAGAAAAAAGAAAAAAAGAAAAAAGAAAAAAGAAAAAAAGGAGGGGAAAAGGAGGGAAAAAATAAAACTCTCTTCTAGAGATACTCCTTACACCCAGAAGTCAGGAATAGCAGTGTAGCTTTTAGCATTTACAGAGCGTCTGAGTCTTGCTCCTCGCGTCCACCCTGATACAAAGAATCCAGGAGTATCCCGCAGAGTGGCGCCCAACGTTATTTAAAGAACCAGCTCACCCGTTTTTGGTTGCGGGACGTTTTTTCCTGGACGGTAATTATTAAACCTACTTTTACCTACTTTCCTCGCTTGCCGTGAGCACAGCTTTGCGTTGGTTCAGCAACGTATTGGGCTGGAGCTCTTAAAATATTCTTACTGTCGAGAAAGCCGTGGAGTAAGGGGAGCCAAGCTTTGCACGGACTTTCTGACAGCCCTCGAGCACACAGTTACTGCCGGTCAGTGCTGCCTGGAGCTCTCTGAGGGAACCGCCGCGGCACTCCCCGCCGTGGCACCGAGTACAGCCACACGCTGCGTGGCGGTGTGTGAGCTGTAACTCAGTGGAGGGAGGTCCCGAGTCCGCTACGCCGTTGCACAGCGACGCATACAGCGGTGCTCAGAGAGGGGACCGGAAATACAGTGTCTTCCACCCAGAAAGGACGCCTGGCCAGCGCTTTCGTGGGACCCCGGAAATTTCGCACTGTATCAGCGGCAAACCGAGGTTAGTAGTTAAAAGTTAATATAAAAGTTAGTAGTTAAAAGTTAATATAAAAGTTAATAATGGGACAGACTCATTCCGCTCAAGAGAGAGACCTGTATAAGCAGTTGAAACATTTATTAAGTTCTCATCACCATGACCTGCCTAAGCAAGAGTTAAAAAATCTTTTGGAGTGGACTTTACTTAATTTTCCTCATGCAGACCGTTCCGTAGTTTTTACCGCAGATTTTTGGGAGAAAGTAGGGGTTAAACTTTTTAACCACATTTCCCGTCGAGATATGGCTGTAGCAGAACTAGTCCCGGCATGTCGCGCATTGCTTGAGTTGTTCGTGGACAAGTCCTCAGCAGCCACCTCCCCTCATGCCCCTGCGGTTCCCCCCTCCGTTTCTACAACCCCAATTCCCGCGGCACCGGTTCCCCTGCTACCCCGAGTCCCGGCCGCAGCGCCTCCAACCCACGTGGTCCCAGGACTCGCTCCCCCGGTCCATCCATCTTCCCCGGACCCCGCAGCCTCTCCCGCTGCTCCCGCCGCCCCGGCGGGCACCTTCCCCCACGCCCCCGGGGCCCCTCCCCCCGCGGTTTCGGTAACCCCGGGCCCCGCAGCTCCGGTCTCCCTGCTTCCCCAAACTCCTGCCGCCACGCTTCTGACCCACGTTGCTCCTGCCCCTCCTCCCCCTGTCTCCGCTCCCGTATCCCCAAACTCCGTCCCCGTAAACCCACCCGCCGCGTCCGCACCCAATCTTGCTAATCTCCCTCCCGTCCCGGTAACTACGACCGTTCCTGTCTCTCATGCTTCCTCAGTAACCCCAAATCCCGCCCCTCCTCTCGCAATCTGCACTTTCCCCACCCCCGGTCCTGGCCCGTCCCCGTCCCTTGCCCCCGCCCCCGCTCTCCCCGCCCCCGCGCCTGTCACTGCCATGGCCCCGCCCCTTGGCTCCGCCCCTGCACGCCCACCCGCCAACGTCATCGCCTCCGCCCCGCCCCTCGCTGATGGCGTCACGCCGACCCCGCCCCCCTCCCTCGCTCCCGCGAGTCCCTCAGCCCCTCCCCCAATACCCGGCGCCGCCGCCATGACGCCCGTGGCTGCGGCTCCCTTCGTTCCCACCCCGTTGCAGACACACCAGTCCGCAAAATCCATAGTCCCTGCAGTTACGGCATCGGCGCAGTCCAGCGTCCTGACGGACCGGGCTGCGCCGCTCGGCTTCACACCGGCGCTGCCGGCAGCAGCACAGATGCTCCCCGTTCCCAACCCGGGAGCCGCCTGGTGCGGAGCGAGCCCGCCGTCGGAGCTGGCCCGCGCCGATGCACCGCTGCCTGCGCGCAGCTCCACGGATGCGCGGAGCACAACGTCGGCGCCGACCGCGGTCCCGGAGTGCCGAGACGTGCCTGTCGGTCCCACGCCAGCGCTGCAGGCTCCAGCCAGCCCAGTCCTCGGGCAGGCGGTGGGGGACGCTCAGCCTGGAGCTCCCCCACCTCCTGTGCCGCCTCGAGCCACTGCGTTCCTGCCTCAGTTCTGCCCGGCGACCATCGCAGCTCACCCCCTGAACTCCCGGTGCTCGGCAGAGCCCCACCCCCAGTCGGCAGCGTTCACCGAAAAGCCGTCAGCAAGCAGCCTGCCACAGTCACAGACGCCATGCCTGTCCACATAACACTGGACACAAACCGTCCATGCGCAGACCTCTCCAGCGCCTCCTGCATCTGCACTGTCCCCGTCTCTCCTATGTCCCAAAGCGTCCCTTCAGCAGTACCCCTCCGCAGCCCGCTGTCCAGTACTCTATATGCCTACCGCACCAAAGCCAGATCCACCACCGGACTTACCCAGTTCAGCCCTGTTATCGCAACCTGGCACACATATTATGCAAAACAGAGGGGGAATTGATGGCATTGCACCCCCGGTTTTGGTTAAAAACTCAAAAACACCTCAAGAAAAAATTTGAATTTTATAGTTTTCGCAAATGCATGCTAATTTTCTTCCTTTGTTTTAGTTTTTCTAGTGAAACCTTATCTGTAAATCAACCTAAGATAAATGCCTGAGTTGCTTTAGCCAAATCCGCAAGCTATGATATCATCTGTCTATTTAACACATATAAAAATTTTCACAAATTTGCTGCATAAATTTATAAAAACTATTTTGCAAAATTTAAAAAATTTGGCTGACCAAATTACAAAAAGTTACTACCTAGCTGAACAGTTTGTTCAAAGTTAAGGCTTTGCCTCTTGGCTAAAGAAACTCTGTTTAACTCTAAAATAAGTTTGTGTATTCTAGTAGTATTAATTTTAGTTTTAATATTTGTACCCTGCAAATACTAATCAAAGCAATATCCAATGTATTAATTGTTGAACAAAACGGGGGAGATGTTGGAGAAGATGAAACTGAGGAATCTTGCAAATATGAATGCTCAGATTCTGGGAATTGTTGGGGAAGGTAGAACAGGAAAGCCCTAGTTACTGAATTACCATAAACACAATAGGATGGCTCACCGAAGCTAATCCACTCTTAATTAAACAATGCTTTTGGCCAGAGGGCAAGGCCAAAAGACACAAAAGACTGACCCGAACCCAAAGATTAGATCTTAGAGTTTAGAATGTCACATGCTATGCTAATGTAACATTTCCTATAGGCTGTATGTAAATGCTATAGAATTAGTATTTTGTATTAGATTGGTTCTTAGGGATTAGAATATTCATGATGGAAGTGGATTTATTGTGTTACAAACAGGAAGTCACTCTTCTCTTTCTCCTCTCCTCTCTCCTCTTCTCTTCTCTCTTTCTCTTCCTATCTTTACTCCTTGCTCTTCTTCTCCCACTTCTGCTCTCCTTTCCCTCTCCCTTTACCCCAATATCCTTTTAACCCATTACTCCTCTCCTCTTCTTCCTCTCCGCTCTCTTTTCTTTTCCTCTTCTCTTCCCCTCTTTACCTTCTTTACTCTCTCTCTTTACCCTCCCTCTTCTCTCTTTCTCTCCCCCTTTTTATCTCTTTAATCTGCACGTGGCTGTGCTGGGCAGCTCCTTGCAGACTCTCTTATAATAAACTGCAACTGTAGCTTTTAGCATTTACAGAGCGTCTGAGTCTTGCTCCTCGCGTCCACCCTGATACAAAGAATCCAGGAGTATCCCGCATAGCAGTTCAATTCAAATTCTGCAGTGGTGCCCAAAAATCTGGCAGGGCCCAGGTCTCCTCAGGGATAGTGGTTAATGAATGCACAGCTGTAAATGACCCTTGCTCATGGAGAATGCCTCTGGTGTTTCCTCCTCACCATCAATCCATCTCTCAGGCACCCTGAGGATGAACCCTGTGAGTCTGAAAAAAGGCTAAAAAAGGGACTCCTACTTCTCAAACCACCAGGAAGTTGGAAACTTTCCACCCCGGCCACAGTTTCTAATTAAAAGTTTAATTAATTCCAGGGAAGGAAGGAGTTCCTTGGGGGTCTCTCCTGACTCCAGCACTATTACAGGTTCTCATTAACGATGGAGGAAATGGCAGGCTTATTTCATTTACTGGATACTACCAAGTTTTGAGATATCAGGTGTAGGCAGAAGGACAGGATTCAAATTCAGAATCTCTCCATGAATTAAAGAAAAATTGGTTAAAAAAAAAAAAAAGCAGGATGCAGTGAGGAAGAAGAGTGAGGGTTCAGCTGCTGACAAGAAGGTTGCTTGGACAAAATGAGTCAAAAGGACAAAGCAGAGCCAAAAAAATCCCATTTGATCATGGGGTCATGCACAGGGGTATCACTTGTGAAGAAATACACTCTTCCTCTTGCTCTCCACTGCTAAGGCAGCAGCTGGAATAAATTTTCTCTACTTTGAGAAAGCAAAGGGTCATTTGGAGGGTGTTCAGGAAAGAAGAAGTGCTTCAGATCAGGGGAACTGGTCCCAACAGGCAAGGCTAGAGGGTTCAGGCAGCACAGAACTGCTTTGGAGAGCAGAGCAGACACAGCAGGCAGGGAAGGGCTGGTCCCTTGCTAGGGAGGCTCACACCACGTCCTGCTGGGCTCCACCAAGCACATCCCAGGAGCTGAGAAGGGCTCTGCTTCCCAAACCAGTGCAGGAGAGCAGCTGGGTGAGAGGTTCAAGGGCTGTGTGCTGGGCTTTGTCAGCAGGATGTCCCAGTGGCAAGGTCTGACTCAGGTTTTGTGCCACAGACACCAGGGAGGGGCTGCACCCCCAGCACAGACACAGACAAGAGTGCAGGAGCTCAGGGGAGCCAAGCCAGGCCTGGGTGCAGTGCCTGAGTGTGGGAGCCCAGAGTGTTCCTCTGGCTCCCCTGGGAGGTTTAACACCCCCCAAAGACCCTCGAGTGAGACCCAGGTGTCTCAGGGGCTGGATTTAGCTCCTTGGAACAATTTGCCAACATTGAGAGAAGAAATGCAAACTGCAAAAATAAATAGAGTGTAAATCAGACTGTTAGAACATAGATAGACTTTTGGGGATGTTTGTGATAAGGGACACGTGGCCAAGATGGAGAATTTGGGGTGTGGATACCTCTTCCTCCTCCTTCTCTGTGCCATCCATGCTGGGTGACATGCTGGCACTTTCAGATTGGATGGGGACAGAGCTGGACAGTTTAACAAAGTTGTACTGGAAAATAATTGTAAATACCTAGTAGGTAATTTAGAGTATAAAAGATCAGTCCTGCCTCTGCCAGGCAGATTCTGCCCTGGAGGTCTGGCTGGACAGACTGCTGTTCACTGGGTAAAGCATTCCTGAGATAAGGAAGAATAAACAGCCATGGAAACCTCCAAGAACAGCTCCTGCAGTCTCTCATCAGTGGGCATGGGAAAGAGCTGGGCTCCAAACCACCTGCATGTCCTGCAGAGGTGATCCCAGCTCTGAGGAGACACCTCGGGATGTGACACCGCAGGATGTGACACCCAGGGATGTGACACCTCGGGCAGTGACACCTGAGCATCTCCCCACACCCCATTCCAGCTCCTTTCCACTCAGCTCCAACCCTGACCTGGATATCCATGGCAGCTCCCACAGGATTTTCTCCCATTACATTTTAAGAGAGGGTTCAGGTTCCAGTGTGGAATTCCAGCAGCAGCTGCCTGTTGGTGTGGGACCACCATGGCCCAGGGTGGACCCAACAATAAATGGGGAGAGGAATATTAACCAGGCAGGGATGTTGCAGTGCAGATATTTGGTCATTTGCTGCCTGTTGCTGTTGATCACAGCTTCAGGACAGCCCTACCTCTGCAAGTTATTTGCCTGTGCCACACAATAGGTATTAAAATGTCCATTACACCTCTTCCTGAATGAGCAATCTGCTGCAGGTGGAGACAGCAGCAGGCAATCACAGCTGTGTTACCAGCACTGAAGAGCTCTGGGACAAAAATTTAATGCAGCTAAAACTGACTGGTGGCTTCAAGGTTTGGTTTTTTGTTTCTTTTTTTTTTTTTTTTTTTTTTTCACTAATGCATGTTATTGCTCACCATACTGCTGCAATTACTGGGGGGAAATTCCTGCTTCCCGAAGTGGTTTTTTTGGGTTGTGTTTACTCCACAAATAGGAAAGACACAGCTCATTTATTGTGGGCACAAGCCATACAGGAACCATCCCTCCCAAGCTGTGTCTTGCTGGTGGAGGTTTTACAGCAGAGAGAGAAACGTGAGTGAGAAGCAAGGAAGTCCCTGCCAGGGCCTGGAGCAGAGAGAAAATAAAACATCTCTGTCTCCAGGCTGGCCTTGCCTCTTCAGAAGTGTTTACAGCCTCTCTGGAGGGATGCACATCATCAAGGAAACCTTCCTGGAAGGGCGTGGGGAGTTTTTCTGCTCACTGCTCAGCTCCTCTGGAACGTGGGGATGGCTTAGGGGCACAGAGGGGCAGGACAAAAGCTGCTGGTTGGTAATGAGTGGGTTAATTTGGACAAAAGAAGGGGAGATGTCTGTGGTGTTCTGCATGCAGAAAGGACAGCACGAGGGACAGGACAAGAAGGAATGGCTTTAAAAGAAAGAGAATATTTACAGTTTGGCTGCTGAGAGGCCTGGGAGGTGACAACGATGGGATGGATGCTCAGCAGTCCCTTTGGTGACTCTCATTTCTCACCTGTCTAAACGGAGGGGCAATGGGATGGGTGAGCTCCCAGCTGGGACCACCCTTGGGATCACAGAGCAGAGCCTCTGAAGGGCCAACAGGCTTCTCATCCATTTTCAGGCATTTCTGGAGGTCTTGGTTTGAGAGACATGAGCTGCTAAGGAAGGCAGGAGCCTCTCCTGGAAGGGAAAAGGTTACCCCCTTCCCTCTGAATTATTATAACTTTGAATTAAGTGTCTTTCAGGCAAAGATATGGGGAAAGGAACAGCAGCTCTTTACTAGTGAGCAGAACAAGGCAAACAAACAAACAACACATGCCCTCCATGAGAAACCCCAGGTAAAGAGAGAGTAGCAGGCTGCACTCCCCCCTGAGATGTGCAAAAAAGAGATGTGCCCTGAGAGGCAAAAAAAAATCTTATTTTGCCTCTCTTAAGTATCCAGTCACTATTGTCTCCTAGCTGCATGTATGGGGGAAAATTCCTTAAGAGAAAAAAACCAAAATGACAACACTGGAGCTTCTGTGGCTGCAGCATCTGTGAGTGAGCCTCCCTCTCAGAAGCTGTTATTCCCTGGAAAGCTGCTGAGCTTCCCCTGAGCTGGGAGCCCAGACAGGGAGGGAGCAGCAGCAGGGAGGTCAAGCCCCTGGCTGGGACATTTCAGGGGCATTTCAGCCCTTCCTCAGGGGCTGTTTGGCTGTTTGGTGTTTGTTTGTTTAGAGGGGTTATGTTTGGCTTTGTTTGGTTTGCAATTCAACATGTTAAAGCAGGCAGAGAAGTGCAAATTGCCGGGACCATCTGCTGGGAGCAGTCAGCAGAGCACAGTGATTGATCTCCTCCCTGCTGAAATGGGTCCCTGGATCTGAGAGCCCCAGGGAATCCTGTGCTGGGGGCACCCAGAGAGGGAAGGGATCAGCTCACCCAGCTCTGCTTGGAGCTGCACTTCACCTGAGAAATTTATAATATTTATTTATAATATTTATTTATAATATTTATTTATAATATTTATTTATAATATTTATAATATTTATTTATAATATTTATTTATAATATTTATTTATAATATATGATGGGGATTTCGGGCTCCCAGCCCCAGAGCAGGGACAAGGATGTCACTGCCTGGTCCTGACTGCTGCCCACCTGTAAGGTCCCCTGCTTTGGGAACAAAGATCAGCCAGACTGCCAGTCTCACAGAATCATGGAATCATGGCTCCAAGGACATCAAGCCCAACCTTTGACAAGACCCTGCCATGGCCACTGTGAAGTGCCACATCTGTTCCTTTATGAGCAGCTGCAGGGATGGTGACTCCCTCTCTGCCCTGGGGCAGCCCCTGCCAGTGCCTGGCCACTCTTCCAGGCAGGGGAAGTATCTCTGTGGAGCTGCTGCTCTGTGTCCCAATTAACCCAAATTAACCCAAATTAACCCTGCACCGAGTGCTTGTCTGTGCCTGCTTCATGGGGAAGGTGGGTGAGTGGATTTCTGTGAGCAGCAGGGCAGTAACCAGGGGCTCAGCAGCTGTGGGAGTCCAGAGTACTCCTCTTGGGGGTCTCAAAACCCCCCTGGTGAGGGTCCCAAAGACCCCTGAGTGAGAGCCTGGTGTCTCAGACACTGAATTCCAACCCCTGGGGGGAATGGAAACAAACCACCACAATTAATAAAGTGTAAATTAGGTTGTTAGAACGTAGATAAATAGATTTTGGGGATGTTTGTGATAAGGGACACGTGGCCAGGATGGAGAATTTGGGGTGTGGATACCTCTTCCTCCTCCTTCTCCGTGCCATCCATGCTGGGTGACATGCTGGCACTTTCAGAGTGGATGGGGACAGAGCTGGACAGTTTAACAAAGTTGTGTTGTATTGGAAGGTTGTTATAAACGTTTAGCACATAATTCAGACTATATAAGACCAGCCCTGCCTTCAGCAGGCAGATCCATCCTGGCTGAGACAAGAAACAATGAACAATCCTTGGAGCCTCTGAAACCATCTCCTGCAATCTCTCATTGGCAGCTTTGGGGAAAACCAGGGTTTGAACCCCTGCCTGTCCTCCTGAGGTGACTCAGGGCTAAGGAGACACCTTGGGCAGAGACAAGCAGGTTCCAGGTCAGATCTGAGCTGCTCCACAGACCCAAGAGCAATCCACCTCCCCCTCCTTCTGCAGCACCCAGGCCAGCCCTGCATTCTGCCTCTGCCAAATCGAGGTGCTCCTTCCCCCTCTTCCTCCTCCCTTCCCCCAGCATTTATTTCCCTTGGAAAAAAAATAAATACATTTTCACCATGTGTTGGTGGGGGGAAAAAAAACTAGAGTGCAATTACACATTTTTATAGTGTACCTTTCAGGGCTTATGGCGGAGCTGTGCACATAAAAAAATGAGTTGCATAAATTTTAAAGACATGTAATACATACACAGTTAAAATCCTGCCTCAACAGCAATAGAAAACAGGTGTGTGCTTAAAGGGAGATTGAAAGCAGGGACGTGAGCTGAGGGGGAAGCAGCCAGGGAGGAGCTGCAGCCAGCACAGACTTTGGGATGGAGAGAGGGGCTCTGAATCTCAGCAGCACAGCAGGAGCCACAGGCACAGCCAGGGGTGAGGGGAAATGGCTGGGGATCATCCAGAGTGATGCTCTGCAGAGAGCAGGTCTCCAGAGAGGGAGCTGGACAGGGCTCAGGGCTCAGAGGAGGATTTCCTGCTGAGGATTTCCTCACGGGGATCCCAGTTCAACCAGTGTCCCTGTGCCCTTCCCAGGGTCCCAGCACAGACAGGGGGTGCTCAGCTCCCTCAGCCCAGCCTGCAGAGCTTGTGCAGGCTCCAGAACAGAAAGTGGCCCCAGCTGGGCCAGGAGCTCCTTGGGGAGCCCACAAAGGAACAGTCACTGGAGAGATCCCATCACGTCAGCTGGGAGCACAGATCCACACGTGGGCACGTGCACAGCCTTGGCTTCTCTCACTGGCATCAGGGAGCAAAGGAAGCTGTGGTACAGAGTCACACACCCTTCTCCCATGTTATCCCCTCTGATTAGGGGTCAGCCAGCTGCTCAGCTGCTGTGTCCATCACTCCAGCTTGATTCTAACTCCATTTTCCTTCGTGTTTCACCCATGGGTGAACCTTGCCACTGAACTCTGTTAAATCAGACTTCACAAATTCATATTAAAGCCACTTTCACTGATACCTTGGATGGTGATTCTTTGGGTGACAGTAAATGACTCATTTCTGACAAATTGATGTTATTGGCATGCTCCTCAAGCAGGATACACAACAAATTGGTGTGGAGAGCAGGACTCAGAACCAGGATTGCCAACAGCTGCTACACCCAGTGCCAGGGACCCCTCCCAGGGCTCAGGGGCTCCCAGTTGGCTCTGCCTTGGTGGGATGGAGCCTGGAGGGTCCTCAGGGACAAAACTCATTCACTCTGTACAAGCTCAAAGCTGCTGTTGCATTTATTGTGAGAGTGAAAGTGCAGAGAGTCCTGCTGAGTAGGACAAGGAGTGAGAGGGGGTTAGAGAGAGAGCAATGGGATGAGAGGGTGAGGGGTGAGAGAAGAAGGGAGAGAGCAAGAGGAAGAGATGATAGAGGTAAGAGAGCGATTTCCCATTTACAATACAATAATTCTTCTTCCATGATGAATATTCTAATTTCCACTAACCAATCTAACACAAGATACAAATTCTATATCCTTCTGATCTCTGACTCCAGGGACCCTCAATGGGGGAATCTCCTGCCACACCTCAGCTGAGAGGCAACATTGAAAGATTTCTCACTCCCCTTGAATCACAGAGCCATTAAAGCTGGGAAAGATCTCCAGGATCATCCAGTCCAACCAAGACCATTCCAGAGGACAGAGTGGAGGGAAAAGCTGAATTTGTTCACTGTGTCAGCATGATCCCACCCCAGGGTTTTCCCCTTTCAAATCTCCATCCTTTCCTTTCCACAGCCATGGTTCTTCCACGTGGCAGGAGAAATGGAAACTGATCCACCTTCTGTTCTCAGCCATGGGGAGATGGTGACACAGGGACAGCCAGAGCAGCCCTGGGGCACAGGCAGCACTGTGCCCCCAGCTCTGTGACCCCGAGGAGGAGCAGCTGAAGGACACAGCCAGGACTGACCCGTCCAGGAGCCATCCCATCCCTTAAAATGAACAATTTCCCAGCCCTGCCCTCCACACTCAGCTGCTCCACATGCCTGCACTTCAGTGTCACTCAGCTGAGCCAGGACCCTGGCACAGCCCCAGGGAAGAGCTGCCCACAAGACTCTGCAAACCCCAAAAGTTCTGTTTGGGAACCACTCCAAAAAGCAGATGGGGCTTGTGGAAAGTTTTTGAGAGTAAAAATTTTGGGGAAAAAAAAGCAGAAGCCTTAAAACCAGGCAGTTTCCCAACAGGAATTCCAGAGAGCATTCTTCAAAAAGCTCCCTCTGATGCAAGGGAGACTCAGATCTAAGATCTCACATATTTTAAAACATTTTTCTCCAGCACAGCTGTCCTGGTGAGAGTCCCACCCTGGACCCAAGGCACACCATGATTATGAGGATTTTTTAATCATTATCATTAATTTGTTAAAACTGTTATGACACATTCTGGTTCCCAGCCAGCACTTTTCTAGTGAAGGATGTTTTGGCAGGAAGTTTTTGACTGGCTTGTGCACCTTGGGAATCCCAGGCACTAAGAAAGCCATTAAAATGTGTGTGAGCAGCCATGGGGACACTTGGTGCTTGTCACAGCTTTGGCAGGACGTGGGGGATGAGCCACCTCAGTGCCCACCTGATG
The DNA here is from genome assembly GCF_029582105.1 of Oenanthe melanoleuca. Lineage (NCBI taxonomy): Eukaryota > Metazoa > Chordata > Aves > Passeriformes > Muscicapidae > Oenanthe > Oenanthe melanoleuca. The sequence goes on from NC_079349.1 coordinate 13,104,264, forward strand.
GCAGAAGATGCTGGTTTGGAGCAGAGAGGGGGATCCCTACCCTGCTGACCTGCATCAGGAATAGCAAGAATTGTTTGCCAGCCATGGAAATTCAGTGAGTGTTTAGCTGTGAGACCTCCCTGTGCCTTGCAGGTGGTCCCAGCCCTGCACGGGGCTCCTCTGAGCCCTCAATTCATTTTTACTGCTTTTCCCAGATTTTGTGGAGCTGCCAGCTCTCTGACAGCCTTGTTCTTCATCCCTGCCCCTGGCCTACAGTCAAAAATTCCCTTCCTGGTGGTGCCCAGGACTTGGGACAGGCAATGTAGAAACAAACCAGCAGGCACCATCCTTCACTGGAGGGTTTGCTTCACTCTCAGAGCCAAGGAAGGAGAATTTGTCTCCTGCATTTTGGAGTGGGGGGGTTCACTCAGTGCTAGGCAGAACCTCTCAGGAGGAATCAGTCTCTGCCCCTTTCCTCGAGCCAGATGGGTCACAAACCGACTTTCTCCCAGCCCTCGCCCCTCCCACACCTCTTGAGTCATCTCCCCACCGCCCCCTTCTCATCCCTGCCCCGCCAGCATCACAGTCTCCTCCTGGCTCGCTGCCTGTCCCTCCTTCTGTCCCCACTGTCCTTGCCAAGGCTGCTGGCAGCCCCTCGTGGTGCCCCCAGGGTGTTTCTCACAGCCAGCAATCCTCACTGGCTGTCTCAGTGGCCAGCCCGGGGTGCCAGGGCTGTCCCTGTGCCCTGCTGGGACAGGACACAAAGGACACGGTGCGTTTCTCCGGGGATGCTGTGCCTTGTCCTTGCAGCCCAAAGCAGGACCATGTCCTGGGTGGAGCTGGGACTGGGGGAAGCCTTAAGGAAACACCTTTTGTTTCCTTTTAACCTAATCAAACGAGGTTCAAAGGTGCTGCTGCCTTCTCAGCAGGCTCCACCTGTTTACCTGCAGCTGTGAAGGCAAGTTTTGCTTCTGCTGTGATGAGCTGGTGAGCTCTACGCTTACCCCAATACCTTTCCCTGGCTGTAGGATCGGTTCTTACACTGAGAGCATTGCTGAGCTCTTGCATGGATGGAGCACAGAGCCGTGGAGCATTTTCTGCTGGATTATTCCTTGTTGGCTGCCCAGAGCCCACAGGGTGTCACAGATCCAGCAATTTCCTCGGGGGTCACCCCTCCCCAGCCATCACCCCTGCTCAGCTCTGCACTGCCCACCCTGCAGCAACAAACCCCTTAATGAATCACTTAAACTCCCTGCAAAATTACAGTCATTTTCTAATTCAGCTGTTTCATTTTTGTTTTGGGGAATCTCTGGCACTGAAAACAGGACTCTCTGCATTTTGGCAAATGGTTGGTTTGAAGCACAGAATCACAGAACCATTAACTCAAAATCACCTTATCCACCCCTCACCTGGGACCACCATGGTCACCCCAGGTGCCACATCCAGACACTCCTTGAGCACTTCAGAGATGGTTGCTCTGGGAATTCCATCCCCACCCTCCCAGGGAACAATTCCTGCCCAATATCCCACCCAGCCCTGCCCTCTGGCAGTGGGAGCCATTCACTGTGTCCTGTCCCTCCAATCCCCCCATCCTCCTTGTGGGCTCTCTTCAGATCCTGGAAGGTTTCAATTAGGTTCTCCAAACTTTCTCTTTTCAATTGGAAACCTCCTGACTGGGATACTGGAGGCATCCCTGGTGAGCAGGGCAGGCACAGCAGGAGGGGAGCTGTGGGCAGCACATTTATATTATATTATATTATATTATATTATATTATATTATATTATATTATATTATATTATATTATATTATATTATATTATATTATATTATATTATATTATATTATATTATATTATATTATATTATATTATATTATATTATATTTTGTCTATTATATACTATATATTATATATTATATATGTTATACATTATATATTATATATTATATATTATATTATATATTATATATTATATATTATATATTATATATTATATATTATATATTATATATTATATATTATATATTATATTATATATGTTATATATTATAAAATCTAATACTAATACAATCAGTAATTAGTATCCAGAAAAGCCAGGGGAGGTGATAGCAGTGTGAGCCCTGTCACCCACCTGGAAAAGCAGAGGGTTGATCCACACTGTCTGCAGAGAATTAGCTCAATAAAAGCTTTGCAAGAGGGAGCACCCTGCTCCTCCAGGGGCCAGGTCTGGTCTGCTCTGGACCGTGTAGGATCCACACCTGGTCACCAGTGCCTTGGAAGTGGCTCTGCCACAGCCAGGACCTGGCAGGCTCAGGCAGCTGTTCCAGCTGTGCTGTCTCTGCATTGACAGCAGTTATCTGGGAGTCTGGAAAGTGAGCAGGAGCAATCAGAGAAGCAGATTCAGGTTTCTTCAGCGATGGGGCAGGCACAGACAGCCCCTCCCCTGCCCCTGGGGATGCCAGAGCAGGGTCTGGGCTCAGCACAGGGTTGAAAGCAGCTGCTGCTCCTGCCTTGGGATGTGTCAGCTCCCCAGGCACATCCACAGCCCCACACAGCACAGCTCTCAGGTGTCTTTCTGCTTTCTTCCCCAAGCCCTGAGCCTTGGCAATACACATTCCTACAGATGCCAAGTGCTGGTAGTGGCCTGGAAATAAAGATGGGGAATGCTCCGTGCCATGGTGACAGAGCTGCTTGGGTTAAATTAATGGTTTAAGCAGCTGCTGCAGCCCTGCCAGTGCAGCCAGCCCATTGCTATCCCAGCTCCTCAGGCAGCTCCAGAGGGTGAGCCCTGCCAGGAGAAACAGGAGTCAGGGAAGAGCTGTTTCCTCACAACGTGGGGATGGGATCAAGCTTCCTCCCTAAAGGCAGCTTTGGGATCACAGATGTCACCAGGACAGCCAGGACTGTGTCACTGCACACCACCCATGGGCTCCAGCAGCATCTTTCTGCCTTTTCCTTGTGCCCTTGGGCTGGTTTCTGATCTATGTGCTCTTTGCAGCACCAACAGCCAGATCCCCTGCTCCATCTGCTTAGTCTCTGCTTGGGCAGAGCAGGGCCTGGGACACTCAGGGGATTTTTGGGGACAGATGTTGCTGCTGTCCTGCAGGTCTCTGGTGTGATGTGAGACTGATCCAGGGCTGAGCTCCCAGAGGTAGGAGCTGAAGAGGAGAAGTGTGAAGCCATTCCTCACATCCCATGATTTCCTTGTCTCCATCAGGATAACAATGGTCCAAAAATGAAAGTGGTGCCAAACCCCTGCTCCAGCTGAGAGCTGTGCCTGGAGGAGACTCCAGGCCAGGAAATTGCTCCTGTGAGTGAGGAAGGGAGGGATGGCTCTGGATTGAGAGGTCACAGGGATTGGCACAAGGACAAAGCCATTCCCAGGGGTGCTGAGGGAGTGAGTGTCTGCAGGTGGAGAGGGAATGAGAACAGAGCAAGGAGTGCTGTGAGGTTTTCAATGGCCTTGATTGCACAGTGGTGCCATGTCCTCTTTCAGGCTCTGGGCAGTGCATGGGCTGGGCTGTCTCCAGTGTACCCACCCAGGATCCCTCACCCACCAGAAGGATCTGAACCCTTATGGAACAGAGTGAAGGATTGCTTGAGAAAGAGGTGCGCTCTGGTGTGGGCTCCTTCCCAGCCTGGCATTCCCACCAGGATTCAGAGCTGAGCTGAATTGTGCCTTTCTCCCTGCCAGGTCCCAGTGGGAGATCCTGGGGTCAGGCTTGCACTGAGCACTTGGAAATGAAGCCAACAGGAGCTGTGCTTTGAGCAGGAGCAATGTGAGGGAATGCAAAGAAATGCAAAGTCCGTGGAAAATCCAGCTCCAGGGGTGGCGTGGGAAGGGATGAGAGCATCCAAACCCAGGCTCTCACACACTGGGGATGCTCTCTCTGCCTCAGCTCTCAGGGGAGAAAGTACAAGGTTGTTACACAGGTGTTTCATGGAAATAAATTTGTTCACACTCGAGAAGCATCCAGAGCCCCCATGAAAGAGCAGAGGAACCCCCAGAGGAAATGAATAATTCTGTAGTCAACAGAGGCTTTGGATGGCATGCAGGAAATAAAGCCTGCAGCACACACTGGATGGGGAGGATTAAGGGAAATATTGAATGACTACCCGGGCATGGAATGAGTTAGGGATTCAGTGGAAAAACCAGTATATGATCATTGTAATTAAATACTGCATTGTAATGATCCTGCTCAAGAGGCTGGAGCTGAGCACAGCCTTAATTCTGGTGCTTTCAGCATTTGAAGCACTTGACTTTGAGTGTGGTGGAGTAGAGTAGAGTAGAGTAGAGTAGAGTAGAGTAGAGTAGAGTAGAGTAGAGTAGAGTAGAGTAGAGTAGAGTTCTAAATGTGATCTCACAAGAGAAGAAATCTGAATTCTCAGGCCACAGAGAGCTGACTGACTGCTGTCTTACAGAAGAACTCATCCTTATTTCAGAAAGCAAAGCAGAGCAGGGGATATGCACCAGCAGTGATTTCCAGCTTTGGAAATTCAAGAGTTGTGATGGCTCCTAAATTAGCTGAACAGAAATTATTTCACTTCAAGAGGAATTGAATGTTTAAGGCCAGAGAACATTCACATCTCTAAATGAGATTATTGTATTGCAAATCTGGAACTGGTCGTGGCTTCAGCAGGTGGTTGTGGTTTTGGCATGTGAGGAGTTGTGTTCTCTGGGTGTGCTGTGCATGTAAAACCATGAAATTGCAGTGGGATGCACCTCACTGCACACAAAAGCAAAGTACACAGAGGAAGGGAATCTGCAGAGCTGACAAAGCACTCCCAGCAAAGAGGGGGGAAAGGTCTGAAAAGTGGCAAGACAATGCTGGAATTTGTGTGAATTTGATAAAAAGTGGACTAATGTAACTGTGATTCTCATTTTGGAAATGCTATTTTCTTTGGATATGTCCTAGTCTGTAATATTTTTTTTACTTTGTATGATACCAAAAAAAAAACCCCATTCACCAACTGCCCCATAGTGCACAAGCAGTTGGGATGCAATTGGGACTGAGGTGCCCCTGACATGAAGGCAGGAGCAGACAGGGATGCTGCTCTGGAAACTGAGGCTGCCTGGGCAGCAGGGGCTGGGTAGACAGGGGGGGCTGTGCCCTCCAGCTGCACTGTCCACAGGCTGCTGAGGGCTGTGAGCTCCAGGAAAAAGTTTGTCTGGATCACTCAGGAGGAGGAGTAAACCTTTATGGAGGCGCAGAGGGAAGCTGCTCCCCTCTGAAGCAGGAGCTGCAGGACGGGTCAGGCACTGAGACCCTCTGTCACACTCCAGTCCTGCCACCACCAGCCACAGGAGTGTTCCCTGCCCAGAATGTGAGAGGAGAAGACAGCACAGCTCCCCAGGATCACACAGCACAGCTCCCCCACCTCCACCACCCTTCTAAATGAGTGCAGCTGCACAGACCCTGACAGGTTTTGTTCACTAAACTCTCATTACCATTCTCAGAGGAGCCTGACCTTTATTCCTCAAATCAAATGTCAAAGATGTTTAGCAAGAGACTCAGTGAACTGCAGAGAGCTCCTGCTGTGCAGGAGGTGCCAGAGAAGCCTGGAGGACACGGGCCCATGGCTGGGGGTGCCCAGGCTGCTGCCCTGGCCCCTGGTCACAGCCACAGCAGCTGGATGGTGCCTTTGAGAGGGGACACAGAGCCAGGCCACAGCAGTGCTGCTGGAACACAAGGGACTGGGTATAAATTGAACAGGAGAGGTTCAGAATGGGTATGAGGGGAGTTTCCTCCCCATTGTGAGTGTCCTGCACAGAAACACTGCAGCATCTCTGCTCCTGGCTCTAAGCACCCACCTGGAGGAGCCCTCAGCAGTCTGAGCTCATTGCTGGTGCCTGCAGGCAGCTGCACACAGCAGCCCCACACCTCCAAACCAGGGCATGCTGTGATCTCAGGATTATCACTAGGGATCACAGTTTTCTGGGGAGTCAGGCAGGCCATGACCCTGCTTTGCTGGGTGGGGGCACCAACATGGGCTGGAGATGCCAGAGACACAGCAAGGCCAACTTCTGCTCCCCCAGGCTGGAGACAGGTGGCTGCTGCTTCTGTGGGACTGAGACAGCACCTGGAGCAGGCATGGCAGCATCCCCATGGCTAAAGAGCCCCATGAATGCACCTGGACCAAGTGCAGACCTGCAGCAGCTCTGCCAAAGGTACAGCACAGCCCAGCTGCTGTTTGCTCAGCAGCTGCTGTGCCCAAAGGAAAATGGGCTGCAAGGCCCTTTGGGATGTGCAAGGAGAGCTCAGGGCCCAGTGCAGCTCAGGATTAAGGTGTCATTATGCTGGAGATGGTCCTGGGCAGAACAGCACAACCCAGGATCCAGGTAAAGCCTGAGGCATCCCCAGCTGAGCAAACCCCAGCTGGAGAGACAACAAATTCAGTGCCTGACACATCCCCCACGTGTGATATATCCAGGGCTGTTTTCCAGGACAAGCACAGCAGGACTTGGCTGCACTTGGGCTGACAGTGTGGGCAGGGCAGAGCAGCTGTGGCTGCCCCTGGACCCCTGGCAGTGCCCAAGGCCAGGCTTGGAACACCCTGGGACAGTGGGAGGTGTCCCTGCCCGTGGCAGGGGTGGCACTGGGTGAGCTCTGAGGCTCCCCCCAGCCCAAACCAGTCTGGCATTCTGTGATTTCCTTCCTGCAGCTTCAAAGTGTGGGCAGTCACATGAGGAGAGGTGAGACCCCACGGGGGGTGGCAGTTTAATGGCATGCACATCCTCTGGGCTCGTGGAATTGTGAGAAGGCTGTGGCTCGGTGACTGTGAGGATGTGGTGGCTCCAATAAAAACACCCACTGCAGCTTCATGTGCAAATGGCTTTTTCTCCAGTAAGATGTGCTGAATTCTGAGTTCTCATTCCCTGTTTTCCAGATAGGAGTGTTGGGGAAACAGGAAAAGACCACTGGGATGGGCTGGACTGAGAAGACACCCCCCTGCCTCGATGGTGCTGTATTACCCAGCAGGGAGCTCAGATGTGACATGGGGGTGACCCCAGAGCACAGCAAAGTTCAGGCTTTGATGGATGGAGTCCAGACCCTCCCAGCTGCCTCTGTCTCGTGGCAGGTCCTTCTTACTGATTTTAGGGTGTTTTTTTTCCAAAAGCTGGAAGTTTGTTTACTGTGCAATGAGGAGACTCTTGCTCTTGTCGTGGTCAACAATCCACCAGGGAGGATCTGCAAAACGTGCATCCTCTGCCCAGAGCTTCATCAGTGCTTCCTTGGCAATTCTGGGCAGGTCTGGTCTCCTCCAGTGCTAACTGAGGTGGGGAGGTAAGGAGACAGCTCAGCCCCAGAGCAGCTCAGCAGCAAACCTGCACCACACCTGGACATGGGGAAAAGTAATAAGGCAAAATGTGGTTCAGCACTGGCACCTCCCTGAGAGTGTGGCACAAATCTGATTAGAGAGTTTTCAGTTAAACACACTCGAAACAAAGCTCAGGGCTGGGATTTCTCCTTCCAAGCTAAGCAGGGCTGTTGTTGTGTTCTGTACATGTCTCTGCCTGCTGAGGAAAATGTGTGTTTTCTACCAAAGCCTGAGAACTCAGTATCTCCACATGGAGCTTTCCATGCTGCATCCTCAGACATGGAGCTGCTTCCTTCTTCTCCCATCTAGAAAACTCCCCTGTGGTTTCAGTCTGGGTGTTTATCCCATCCACTGCTGGAACAGGACACCAGGAAGGAGCACAAGGGGCAGCTGCCCAGCCACACTCCTCCAACATTTCGTGGTGTAAATGGCTGGAAATCTGGGCCCAGTGAGTGCTGAGAGTCCCAGGAGGTGTCCCTTAGACACAAGGTGCCCGTGGAGCAGAGTGAGGAGGGCTGGGCTCACAGCCCTGGGTGTCCCTGGCAGTTCTGCACCGCCAGGATGGTGGGACAAGCACTCCAGGGCAAAGAGGCAAAGGGAAGCAGAGGCTGAGCTAGCAGTGGGCATCAGCAATAATTGCAGCATGGGCTGCTGCTGGCCCCAAAAGGGACTGGGAGAAGGAAGCAGAAATCAGCTCAGCTCTCTGGCTGGTTTCCCAGTAGGACCCCCAGATGCACTCTCAGTTTCAGGGCATTAGAGGAACCCAAACATTATCTGTCTTGACATAGAATTTAACAAATACTCCCATACTTCACATGTGCTGTAAAAGCCAACCTTTTCCAGACCTTGGCCAGCCAAGTCTCCTCATCTCTTGCCAGGGGTGGCTCCTGGTCTCCTCCCAGCACTTTCAGAGAAGGTCTGCAGGCAGAGAAGTGTGGTCATTGCCTCTGGAGCCAGTGCTTTGTAGCACTGAGGTGAGGCTCCTGGGAGCTGGAAACCCTCCCCTTTGGATCTGACAGCAGTGGTGGGATCAGGAGATCCAGGCTGCACCCAGCAGGAAGCAGGAGAGTGCCAAGGACCCAACTCTGGATCACTCAGCAGGAGGAGGGATGCCAGATGTGACAAGAGCAGTGTCACTGAGTGCTTGGGAGGTGCTGCAGACCTCTGGGATGAGTCTTCAGGAAGCTGAGACTGATGGAAGGACCTTCATTCAGTCCCTGTTCCCCTCTCACAGAGGCAGGGTGACTTCCCAAGGCAGGGTGAACCCTCACTTGTAAAACATTGCCCTTCATCCTAGCCTGGCTTCACAGCCTGGGACACAAACCAGCCCTTGTGCAGCTGGAGAGCCCTGCCCTGTCAGAAAGCTCCCTGCAGATGGCTGTGAGCTCTGCCAGCCCTGCCTGGAGCCCTCCTTGATTATGAGAAGGGGAGAAAAGCCCACTCAGAGCTCAGCAGGTCTTGCATTGCATTTTCATCAGGATGCTGCCTTGGGGTGGCTCTATGAGAATTCTTTATTCCCTCATTACCTGTTCTATGCCCAGAGGTGTCTGTGGTGGCACTGGGATGAGGCAGGGGCCAGGCTGGTGCTCTCCAGCCCCTCTCCCCCTGCCACAGCCAGCACTACAAGGGCTGTTACCTGATTGGATTCATTTCCATCACTGTAGGCAAGCAGCTTCTGCTGGCTTGGGGAGCTTTTCCTTCCCACCAGGAAATCCTTCTGGCACTTTTCTGTTGTTTGTTCTCTCTCTGGCCTGGGGAGGCTGGTGGTGGCTCCAGCCAGTGCAAACCCCAGGAAGACTGAGCTTAAACCCCACCAACTTCCCTGGCTGCAAGGGGAAGACCCACAGCAGAAATCCACCAGGTTCCACTGCTGTGAGCTCTGCTCTTCTCCCCTCACAAAGAACAGCAGTCACCATCTTTGCCTCTTGACCACAGAATGGGGTGAGGGTGGGGTGTAAGGTTCAATTTGCTTTTTTTCCTGTGCTTTGTGGGTATCTTGCTTTGTTGATAAAGAGTTTTACTTTTCTTTTTTTTTTTTTTAACACTTTCATCCCCTGGTATCCATTTCTCTCATTGGCAGAAGAAAAGGGAGTTATTCAAGCCCTTTCTCTCAGACAAAAACTCTCCTTTTTGAGTGTTTTTCTCCTAGAATTTGTCTCCAAACTGAGACATGCTTTGCTGCTGGGCTTGACCCCTCAGACCAAATTTGAAGTGCACATCACCTGCGTGCACTATGGCACTTGAGGCCATTAAATATCCACCAGTTTTGGCCTCAATTCTCATCCCAGCTCCACTGAGGAGCTTCTCCCTGGGTTTTCATGGGTGGATACGTGCAAGGTGAAACCTTTGCACCACAAAACCCTCCTGCTCACAGCCTTGGGGACAATACACAAGCAAATGGGCAGCTATCCCAGGTGGGCCACAGCACCTTGGGCAGTGCCCAGGAGCAGCAGCACAGAGCCAGGAACAGCAGCACAGAGCCGGGAACAGCAGCACAGAGCCGGGAACAGCAGCACAGAGCCGGGAACAGCAGCACAGACCAAGGAACAGCAGCACAGACCCAAGAACAGCAGCACAGACCCAAGAACAGCGGCACAGAGCCGGGAACAGCAGCACAGAGCCGGGAACAGCAGCACAGACACAAGAACAGCAGCACAGAGCCGGGAACAGCAGCACAGAGCCGGGAACAGCAGCACAGAGCCGGGAACAGCAGCACAGAGCCGGGAACAGCAGCACAGACACAAGAACAGCGGCACAGAGCCGGGAACAGCAGCACAGAGCCGGGAACAGCAGCACAGAGCCAGGAACAGCAGCACAGAGCCGGGAACAGCAGCACAGACCCAGAACAGCAGCACAGAGCCGGGAACAGCAGCACAGACCAAGGAACAGCAGCACAGACCCAAGAACAGCAGCACAGACCCAAGAACAGCGGCACAGAGCCGGGAACAGCAGCACAGAGCCGGGAACAGCAGCACAGACACAAGAACAGCAGCACAGAGCCGGGAACAGCAGCAGCACAGAGCCGAGAACAGCAGCAGCACAGAGCCGAGGAACAGCAGCACAGACTCGGGAACAGCAGCACAGACCAAGGAACAGCAGCACAGACCAAGGAACAGCAGCACAGACTCGGGAACAGCAGCACAGACCCAAGAACAGCGGCACAGACCCAAGAACAGCGGCACAGACCCAAGAACAGCAGCACAGACCCAAGAACAGCAGCACAGACCAAGGAACAGCAGCACAGACCAAGGAACAGCAGCACAGACTCGGGAACAGCAGCACAGACCCAAGAACAGCAGCACAGACCCAAGAACAGCGGCACAGACCCAAGAACAGCAGCACAGACCCAAGAACAGCAGCACAGACCAAGGAACAGCAGCACAGACCAAGGAACAGCAGCACAGACCAAGGAACAGCAGCACAGACCAAGGAACAGCAGCACAGACCCAAGAACAGCGGCACAGACCCAAGAACAGCGGCACAGACCCAAGAACAGCAGCACAGACCCAAGAACAGCAGCACAGACCAAGGAACAGCAGCACAGACCAAGGAACAGCAGCACAGACCAAGGAACAGCAGCACAGAGCCGGGAACAGCAGCACAGACCCAAGAACAGCAGCACAGACCCACTGAGGGGCGATGCTGGGCTCAGACACCCCAAGCTCCTTCTGACCCTGCTCTGCCTCGTGTTCCTGCTCCAGCTCGGGGCAGAGGAGCTGTGGGAGCTGCTCCCATCCCTCCCACAGCATCCAGGGGGGCTGGAGCTCTGAGGCTGCTCTTGTGTTGTTTGGAAAACAGCCCAAAGTTCATCTTCTTCCTCTCCTGCTCCTGCATCGTGCTGCCCAATCCAACCCCAACTCCAATCCAGCCTCCTGACCTGAGAGCAGGGCTAACTGTCAGCAGTGAGACAGTCAATCAATGGGCCTGATTAATTAACTCCTAATGAGTTAATCAGGAGGCCTCCTGGTGAAGGCAGTGCTCTCAGGCCTTGCAGCAGGGGGAGGAAATCGATTCCCTGGCTGCCCCATTTCTCACAGCAGAGCACAGGGTGGATGGAAGGGCAGGGCAGAGCTGTGAGGTGCTGCTGGAGCACCCTGGGAGGAGGATGGAGCGATAAATAAAAGGAAGATGGAAAAAACCACATAGGAAAGTGTTGGGGAGGGATAGAAAAATCTTATGAGTGCCCAGCAAGTAGTTCTGGAACAATAAATGAAATAGAGATGTTGGCACACTTTGACATAGAGGCTGAAAACAGCCATGTGAAGGTTTGAGGCCTCTCCCTTTGTTTAGATGACGCCAAATGCCACAAACACCAAAGAACCAACAGACATCCTGTCCCAAGGCTGGCAGGAAAGGTCTGAAGATAAGGGTTACAGGTAAGAAAGCCAGAAAACATGGGAATTGAGTAGTTCCTATAGGTTGCATGCAAATATTAGGAAATTAGTGTATTGTATTAGATTGGTTATTGGAAATTAGAATATTCATTGTAGAAGAATACTTATTGTATTTTAAATGGGAAATTGCTCTCTCTCTTACCCCTTAGCTCTGATCTCTAAGCTCTCTCTTGCTCTCTCTCACCCCCTTGCTCTTATCTCTTACTCTCCATGCTCCACACTCTTTCTTACACCCACACCCTCATAATAAACTACAAACCTGAAGAACAGATAACAGGCAGCTCCTGAGTCTGTCCTGACTGTCCAACAACCCAACCCCACAGGAAAGAAACTTTTCCAAAGAAACCAGAGAGGCTGTCCCCACGAGGCACTCCAGGAACCATCAGCATCCCCTGAGCAGAGTCAGAACCCTCGTGTCCCCCTCTGCTGCTGCTGGATCTGTGGCTCCTGACACTGAGCAGGGGGCATTGCTGCACACAGACTGCTCTGGCTGCTGCCTGAGAGGGCAGTCTGAGGATGCAGGAGCAGCTCAGCTCTCTGAGCATTGTGGCAGCCAGGTCTGCTGGGCCCAGGGCATGCTCAGGACTCAGGCTCCTGGCATCCTTCAGTTCTCCCCTTCCTGAAAGAGAAGATGAAGCATTTCTACTCCACTGCCCAAATGGGCTCACTGGGACCCTTCCACCCATTTCTGACTGTGCAAGGGGCACAGAAGTGTTAGATCCTGAGCATGTCCCTGCTTCCTCGCTAGCTTGGCCCCGCTCTGTAGCAGAAAGCAGCTTGAAGGAGCAGGATCTCACTACCCCACAGCAGGATGAAAGCACATTTCCCCTGCTGTCATTGACCTTTCTGTCTCAATTTCAGTATTTTCTTATTCCTCCTGCCCTTTCCTCTCCCCCTGTGAGCTCAGTGTCCCTGTGCTCCTGCCCAGGAGGAGCCTGCTGAGGATCCCTGTGCCTCTGCCACACTCAGATTCCAGTGTCCCACACCAGGACACCAGACCTGGCAGCCTGCTGGCTCCTCCATGCCTTTCAGCTTGATTCACCCTCCTGGCTGGACCAGAAGGGCTGCTCAGTCATCTTTGTGCCTGACTTTGGTGCTGTGCTCTCCTCCTCCGGCATTGCCCAGCTTTGCCCAGCCCTGTCCCCTCCCTGCCAGAGCTCTGGGCTCAGTTTAAGGGGCTCCACCAGCCTGCTCTGGCTGAGCTGAGTCTGTGCTCTGTGGCCACCACATGATTAACCAGAGTCACAGAGCCCTCTCCTGTTCCTGGGAGACACTGACAAAATGCTCTTCCCTCTCCCACCTTCCCTGCTCCTCCTGCACAGCCCTGTGCTCTCTGCCAGCTCCATCCTGCTCTCCTCAGGCTCCCACGGGGGTTCCTTTGGAGGATCTTTTCTGTTCCCCTCTGAAGCTCCTCATGGATCTCCTCCTGGTCCCTTCTCCCTGCAGCCACACCCAGCCCTGAACAGCTCCTTCTCATCTCAAATAATTTTATCCTTCAGTGCCTTCAGTGTCTCCTGAGGGATAACCAGGCACCACTCAAGCTGGTTAGCACCTTCAAACTCACCTGAAAACTGCACCAGGGCACCTGCCAGGCTGGGATGGAGGGCCCAGGAGGTGAGAGTTTGTCCTCAAAGGAGAAGAAACCTGCCAGCTCCTGCTGGGGCTGGATCCCACTGCACAGGGACAGTTCTGTGCCACGACTGGGAGCCCAGAGCTGGTGAGCCCTGCCCAGATGTGCTGGATTGTGATTGCAATGCTGACTGCTTTACAGCACAGTGCAGGGTCTGCTGAGCACGGCAGCATCTGGGCTGAGAACGTGTTTTTACAACCAGCAAGGTTTGATTTAGCAGTTACAACAATAATCTGTTAGCAATTCACATTTCTGTGAGCTGGTGAATGGCTGGTAAATGTGCCAGACCCCCTCAGGCATGTTTTTGTTGTTAACATTCCAAGTATTTAACCATGTGCACTATGTCTTGGGTTGCTGGCTGAATTAATTTTTTTTTTCCATTTACATAACTTGCACTTCTTAATCAGGATTGTCACAGACAGCCACCAAGGCATGTACAGAGAGGCTTTGTGGAATAATCACTCGAATTAAACTGCTTTGTAAATACCAGAATGATTAAAAAATAAATAAAAGTTTGGATGCCCAAATTCTTGTGCAGACTATCAAACATCTGTGAACAGGAGTGAACCACTTTCAGGGCTTTGTCTTCCATATTTATTCAGGAACACAATTTTTTCCTGTTCTGTGCAAATCCAGTTTGCCTGACTGCTTGCAGAGAAGATCCATGAAGGCCTCACCAGGATGGGCTCATCAGAAGCTCTCTGTGAAAAACAAAAATCTAATTTTTCACTCAACTTTCCACACTTCAGCAGTAGCAAAGGCACAGAAGGAGCCCCCCAGGAGGGCTGGAAATCCCTTGGATCCCACTTTCACAAGGGTGTTCTGCTCTCTGAGTACCTGGTCTGGAAATAGGTTTTGGCCAGGGAAGGAAGGAAGGAAGGAAGGAAGGAAGGAAGGAAGGAAGGAAGGAAGGAAGGAAGGAAGGAAGGAAGGAAGGAAGGAAGGAAGGAAGGAAGGAAGGAAGGAAGGAAGGAAGGAAGGAAGGAAGGAAGGAAGGAAGGAAGGAAGGAAGGAATCACAATAATTTTCTCTCTCTTTCCACCTTTTGGGGTGGAAGTTTGATTAGTTGTAATTTTATGCATATGTCTGTCCCCTTGCCCCTGCCCTCCTCCACAGGTCCATGCATGTTTGTGCTTGTTCAGAGAAATAATGTAGTGAGGGAAAATCCTGTTCAAGAGATGAACTCTGCAGCTGGATTTGTGGCCACAGCTCTCCCCTGGGACAGGGACATCCACAGCCTGTGGCCACACTCTGATCTCTCTCTGGCTGCACAATCACAGCAGAGGCAGCAGCTCTCATCTTCATCCCACTGAGCATTCCAATGTTTGCTTTTCTTTGTCTTCCAGTGTCCCACAGAGGCAATTAAACAGAGCAGGGGATGAAGCAGGGCTGGCAGCAGGTCTGCATTTCCATGAGGAGGTTCCTGGTGAGGGTTTCCTTGGCCTCCCTGTCCTTGGCAAGGCACAGCACTGTCCCATCCTCCCAGTGGGTCACTCTGCCCCTGGGAAGTTCTGCAGGGCTCCAGGCTGGGCTCACACACAGAGCAGGGCTGTGAAGAGAGCCTGGATGGAAATATGAGCTCCTGCCAGGGTGAGCAGGGACAGTGGGATGAGGCACCTGCCATTTCTTTCCAACATGCACAAGTCAGAAGTTGCCACAACAGACACAGCAGCACTGAATTTCCAAAATATGAGTATTGGTCTAACACTGATACCCAGCTGTGATGGACACAAGACTCTCTAACAGTTTAAAGTTACAAAGTGTGTGTTAATTCAGGGTGAGGTAATCCTCTAATGCACTCTGCAAAATCCCAGGTGATCACAGAGTCTGTTTATTAACAAAGGATTCAAACAAATACATATTCATAATAACAGCCCCTCCTATCCCCCCTTCCTATGGTAATTAGCTGGAATAGCTATTAAGCATTGATTGACTTCCTAAATTAAGTCT
Source organism: Oenanthe melanoleuca (assembly GCF_029582105.1). Lineage (NCBI taxonomy): Eukaryota > Metazoa > Chordata > Aves > Passeriformes > Muscicapidae > Oenanthe > Oenanthe melanoleuca. The sequence continues at coordinate 13,119,535 of NC_079349.1, forward strand.
GGGGTCGTTTTTGTGGGGAGGGGTCTTAAAAGGAGGAAGTAAGGGGAGTCTTCCTCACCCTAAACTCTTGAACTTTTCTATCACTGACAATAAAATGATTTCTGGGGACAGTCCAGTTTTCCAAAGAATGGGTTTTGGTTGCATTGTCTGTTCCTTTGGGTCCCCTCACTGGTTTTGTCTTTTCCCATTGTAAGCACAGCTGAGCAAACATGAAATGACAGACAATCAGTTATTTAAGTTTCAGATAACTACTCCCTTTTAATTGTTTCCAGCTAGGTAACTAAGATCCTAATTTTCCAAGATGAGTGTTTCAGCATGACAGCATCAATCTCCTTCCCCAGCCACGGGGGCTTGTGTTCATCCAGCATTTCCTTGGCTCCTGGTGAGCCAGCCCAGCACACCATTCCCAGTCACTCCCACTTAACCTCTGCTAAATATTCCAGTTCCTTCTAACTGTGTGTTGGCTCTGTGGGCTGCAAATTCTCAGGGTATTTGCTTTTTATTGACAGGGAAAACCTTTAAACTTCTCCAGAATTTTTCATTGGTATGAAAATGTTTTGACCCAAATCTGAAGGTAGGACAGCATCATTTTTCTGGTGTTTGTGTGCTGGAGAGGAGCTTCCATCCCTCTGGGGTGTGGGAGCACAGAAGGTGCAGAATTCAGTGTGAGGGCAGGAACATGAGGCTGTCAATGGGCACTTGTAGGTCTGGTGATTTTATATTTTGATCAAAGTGTTTCTATTAGAAATTTAGGTATTCCTCAAAGCAAAAATGCCATTTTACTAACAGGTCAAATCTGGGCCAGCCCCAGGACCCACTGTGGCCATTGGGAGCTTGTTCCTTGTTCAAGGCAGAGTGTGATTCATCCATAAATGAGAGAACTGGCTGGAATTGCCCTTTATTGGTTCTATCCCATGATCATCTTCTGGGGCTTTTATAAACAGGAGGAGGGAAATTACAGGTGTATCACAGTGGCCACACAAACATATTGCATCAGTTTATTTTAGTGAAGACATGCTTTCTGGATCTGATTCAAAAACTAGACTGGGAAAAGCCCTGTGATCTTCTTTTCTCTTTTTTCCCCTTTTTCACAGCTGATGATAATTTTCTTATAGCAAGCAAATACCTGCATGTGAGAAACCTCCAACCACACTGATGTGCACTTGGGTATTTTGAAGATTTTTTTTTTTTTTTTGTTTATGAAGGAAAAAAAAACCACTTTTTTAGTGAAAAGCAGATCCAGAATAGTCTGATCTCACTTATGAGTGTCACTGCCCCTTCCCTTCCACCTGCCAGCACAGAGGTGACAACTGAGACCCATCAAGTCTTCCAGTTCCTCCTGCCTCTGTCTTCTCCATCAATTTATAATTTCTTGGCTTTGTCTGACCACACAAAGAAATTTTTAAAAATTTCCCATTCAAAAATAAAGTACCTCAGGGGCTGATTCACATCCAAGAGCAAATCCATCAGCTGGCCAATGGTGGAATGATTGGGGTCCTCAAGCAATTCCTGGAAATGAGCAGGGAGGGGAGTGTTCAACCAGCAGCTCTCATGAGCCCATGAAGTGCTGGTCTGTGCTGATCCGACCCAGGCACAAACATGAGCAGCAAATATCCTCTCTCCCAAGGAGCTATGGCCAAAGTGATTTAATATTCACCCAGCACAACTCCTTCCAAAAAGCCCTTTCCTCCCAGAGAAGCCACTTTTCAAAGTGATGTGTCTGAGTGGTTCAGAAATCCCCAGCACACTGAGATGCCTTTGCAGCCATCAGCCACCACTGTTCTTCATTAAATCACTGTTCTTCATTAAATCATGCTGAGCACAGCCCAGAGAGGCAGAGCAGTGGATGGAGGAGCTGGATTTGCACAGCTCAGGTGGGGCTGCAGTTTACAGGCACCATGAGAATACCAAATTAGCAGTGTTAGCACTAACAGATTTGGGAAAGGACATTGCTCCAGCTCCTGGCACAGGGCTGGGCCAGTTTTTAGGTAGGGAGAACCCTCTGGTTGCACTGGAGGGGCTCCTGCCAGCCCCTCATCTTCACCCTGCTCTTCCCTGTGCCTCAGTGCTCAGCTGGAACCTCTCAGGATGTTCTCAAGTTCGTTCTTCCCTCCTGCCTGACTGCCAGGCAAAAGCTCCATCCATTGGACACAGAGCTCAATTTCTCCCTGCAGATTTCTCTCAGTAAAAATCTTAATAAACCTCAAATGGTAAAAATAATAAAAATCTGAATTGAAGACATTGAATGAGCTTTGCACTGAACATAAACCCCAAGGAGGAGCTGTGTGCATTTACAGCTCTCAGCTCCCACAGGTACAGGGATTTAAAGGCACTGAGGGCCCCACACTGCTCCAGGAGTGCAGGTTGTGGGTTCCCAGCTCTTATTCTGGGGTTTAAGTGAGGACAGAAGTTGTTGTAACCCAAAACCAGGGGTAGAAGGAATGCTATAACTCTTTCTAGGTTCCCATATCATTGCCAGGAAAGCCATAAGGGCCTCTGTCCTCCCTGATCTCTCCTGTTACCCTAACCCCGTGTCCACATCCTACTGGCTTCTTTCCAGGTCCCCTCCCTGAGCTTTTCCCTGGAAAAGTTCCTGAGACCCCAACCCTCTTTGTTCCCTGTTCACCATGCAATAACCGAGATCCCTGAGGCAGACCAAGAGCCTCTCTTGGATCCCTTCCTTTATCTAATGTAGCTTTAGCTCCCTCAGAGAGAACAGGAGGGAGTCACAGGGTGTTACAGGAGTCAGTGCTTGCCTGTGCAGGTTTGAGAGCTGCTGTGAGATGGGACAGGAGTGCCAGGGCTGCAGTCTGGGTGTGCTGAGCACACCAGGGGTTTCCAGCCCGGGCAGTCCCACCCCAAGTGCTGCAGCCCCCATGGAATCTGAAATGTCTCACTTTGGGAGGTAGAAGCCATGAAACCCTGAGGCAGCTGGAGTTCAGGGCACAGTTTGAAGAAAGCTTTTTTTGTGCTGTTCTGTTCCTTTTCTTATTTGTCCACGTTAAAAGTGTTTGGTTTCTTAACCCCTGTGGCATCATCAGCTTCAGCAGGAGGAAGTCCTGAGGCCAGGAGGGAGGGAATAAATCTGGATGTGTCAAAGAGATTACCAAGTGTGGGGTCATCCTCCACCTTGGGCTGTAGGTAACATTTTGGTGAGGAAAGGAAAGCTGACAAAGCCAGCAAGAACACAGGGAGAGGCATGAAAGGGGGGCTTGAGGATGTCAAAATGGCCAACAGACAGAAAGTTCTAATAGCTTATAAAAATAACAGCCTGAAGCTCAGGTTCTCTGAGCTCTTATTTGGAACACAGGACACTGAAATAAAGGCAGCAAAGTTCAGATCAGAAACGCTGAGCTCCCATCCCAGCAGTCACAGGGACTGGGAATGGCCAAGGCAGTCACTGCAGTGTGGGACGTGCTCCAGTTCCCAGCACTGGGAGAGCCCTGCCCAGACAAAATCCTAAACATCTCCTTTCCACTGGCACTTTCATTGTGCCTGTTTTGCAATGTTTAGGAAAGAAGGATGCTGCTGCAAAGCATTTTCAGTCAAAGATGGAAAGGTCTGTCCCTGGTGAGGACAAACTCTCGTGTCACTCCTCTGGAACACCTTCATCAACTTGCCAGGCAACGTTCAGTGCACTTGTGGAGTCCCAGAAACCCAGTCATTGTGCCCATGAGCTGGAATAGTTCCAGGCTGGGAAGATGGTCCTCAGGCAGAGCTCAGCAAAACATGTTTGTCTGACATGTTTGACTTCTCTCTGAATTTCTCCCCCCTGCAAACCTTCCCCTGCAGAAAAATCAATTTTTGCCTTAGTTCTCAGCAGCTCCCATCAAGGAGGTGCTTTTAGCCCAGCCTCAGAGAAGAGGTTGCCAAGTGCTCCAACATCCCAGGCTCTTTGTCTCTGAAACAAAGGGAAATGCAGTTATGTTGACATGTTTTCACTAATATTTTCTGCACAGATTATTTGCAGCTTTTAACCTTTTCTTCTTCACTGTATCTAATTTTCCCATCCAATAACTCTTCAAGGTCCTCCCCATTGTTGCTGTTCTCTAGGAGATGTGTTCAGTCCACCTTTCCCCAGGAATTGTATTTCTGCAGTTCTTGTGGGTTCATCTCCACAAACAAAGAAATGGGGATGCTGATATCACTAAGCCTGGTTAGGCTGTGGTGTGACACCAGCAGAGAAGAGTTATTCCCACTTCCACATGGGAATAATCCAGGATATCCCAGGATCTTTCCTATGCTAGGAACCTGCAGGACTCAGCACCACAAAGACTGGGAGTGCCCCCAGAGCTTTGAGCACAGCCTCCTGCAAGCAGAAACAGCTGCTCAGCCTCCTGCTCCAGCCACACCACGTCATTTGTGTCCCCTCCAGCCAAAAGAGCAGGTCCTGACCCTCCAAGAACCTCCTGAAACCTGCCCCATCCTTTTTGCTCTACAGTCCTGCAAGTTATTTCAGACCATGTTCCTGAGCTCTGATCCAGGATAATAAGGAATCATTTTGGCTTAAAAGCCAGAAATACCCACACACACACTTCCCACCCTCTGCAGCCTGAAAGTCCATCAGTTATTTCCTTCACCTTATCCCAAACCTGTTCACTCAGACATTTCCTCTGTGCACTTCTCCAGAATCTCCAGACCTGCCTTTCCAACAGATTGCTTTGTGAAGGTGCTGTGCTTTCTTTGTTCTCTGAGCTTATTCCACTTTCCCTTTACAGGAAAAGTTCAAGAACAGCAGCTGAAGCCACCTGTAACTTTATCTGCCCCACAGCATCCCTTTCCCTCCCAGCACTGTTCTCCTCTAATGCTGGTACAAACACTCCACAACCCTCCAGCAGGATTTCCTCCTTCCATTGTTCCAAGGGGTCATTCTCAGCTGTGTTTATGCAGCCCACGAGTCTCAGCTGAGGGCTCCAGCCTGGTCAGTTTTGGTTTTGTGTTGATTTGGAGCAGCCTGGTTTGGGTAGAGGGGCAGGACCAGAGAAGTGGCTTCTGTGAAGAGCATCTAGAAGCTTCCACATGTCAGAGAGGACCAAGCTCTGATGGCTCTGAAGATGGGCATGCTGCTGGCCCAGTCAGAGGCTGCTAACCTCTGTGATGACTTGCCTAGCCAGCCACACTGCAGGCAGAAGGACAATTATTGAGGAGCTGGGAGTGGGCAGGAGAGGGCTCCTGGCAGGGGCAGGGCTGGCTCCTCCCTCCTGGCATCCCACATGAAGAGAGACATTAAATAATGCCATTAGTAATTAATAATGCCAGCATTAAATAATGCCATTAATAATTAACAATGCCAGTATTAAATAATGCCATTAATAATTAACAACGCCAGCGCCACGGTGGCCCCTGCCCAAGCAGCGGTAAAAAAAATAAAAAATAAAATAAAAATAAAAAAAAAAAGCAATTCCCTGGCACTGAACCTGAATGAAATGCACCTCTGGGAGCTGCAGGTGCTGCAGCAACCTCTGAACCAGCAGAACTTGTTGGCAATGGAACCAACCAGCAGCAGGCTCCCCTGACCCCTCACAGAACTTCCTCACCAAGCCTGAGTCCAAGCACTGCTGGGCTGGGGCTGGGATTTCCTGCCATCCCAGAGCAGGGATGAGCATCTTTAAAGGGGCTCCTCCCCGAGGGGAGATCTCCAGATGGTGGTTATGTCTTTTCCAGGTACCAGAGGAAATTCTGAAGATGCAGTTCTGGTTGTTTTTTTTTTTTCTTAAAATATCTTTGTTCTCTGACAGTACTGGAAATCATTCTGCTGTGTTAATGCTTGGCATTGGAGACAGGCTAGTAACAGATGGACACAAAGTGGATGGGATTGAAATCCTTGTCCTTGTCCCAGGCCTCAGCAATGTCCTGCAGTGAATGCAAGCAAGCTTTTCTCCTTCCTCAGCTATGCAAATAGTTGATCTACCCTTTTTGTTCCCAGACTTGATGAATTCATCTACTGAATACAAGTGTCTAGAACTGAGTCACAGCCTTCCTTTGTAGTGGGTAGAGAGAAAGAAATGTGTTTGTCATTCTGAAAGAGATTTTAGCATCAAGTGAAACATGCCCTGCCAGAGCCAGCTCGTTTGAGACATTAGTGTTGAGTGAGACAAATCCAATCTGACATCTCTTACCCTCAGCTATGCCAGGTAGAAGAAGTCAGAGAGGACATCCCACCTCTGCCCTGTGCCCAGCCACAGCCCTGGTGCAGAGGTGTGTGTGTTTAGGGATTATTTCCACGCTCTGTTCCTGGTTTTGGTGGGGGAGAGCCTGAGTAGAGCTGAGATTCATCCTGGTGTGGTTATTCAGCCCTTCCTACCCGTGGGTTGTGGCCTCCAGACTCTCCCACCCCCTCCCAGCCCTCACCCTCAGCTGTGTACCTGTATTTTACTGCCCTGCTGCTGTGACCTGCAGTAGAGATAACTGCAGCTCCTTAATCCAGGCTCTCCTTGTCTCCTGGTGCCAGGGGGGAGGTCCCATCCTCATCCTCACCCTCACTCACCTGGGTGGGAGAAGCTGTCCCAGCTGGGTCTGGGAGCTCCAGCACAGCCCAGGCAGCAGTGGCAGCACATGGGGTGATGTCTGCTCTGCCCTTCTGTCCCTGCTGTGAACCATCTCTGGGGCAGAAGAGCCCTCAGCAGACAGGGGCATCCCAGAGCATGTCCCAGAGCTGGACTGCAGGTGGTGGGAAGGACAAGCCTGTGGGCTCTATTTCGTCCTTTTAAAATGTATTTATTTAGTTCATTTCTGGATTTAATGACAGCACTACTGGGTTGTGTTTTTTCAGAAAGGAAAGTGCCAGTCTGGTGGGAATAGTAAAGAGCAAAAATGGGACACCTGGATGCTGGGGGTCAGTGTGGCACCATGGGATCCAGCCCAGAGCCCAGGAAATGCTGGAGAGAGAACAGAAACACCCCTGAGAGCACAGGGGCATTCCCCTGCTCTCATTCATTATCCAGGCCTGATAACCACATTTCCTACGAGGGTGTGTCCTGCTGGGAGCCATGTGCAGCCACATTTGGGCTTTACAGACACTGGGCCAGGTCAGAGCACCTGCACTGCACACCCAGCAGAGTCAGCTCCCAGGGTTTGTGCATTTCTGAAGCCAAAATCACAGCCTCACTGTGCTCCTTTACTCCAAGGATGCCACCCCAGTTGTGTCTCATGATAGCAGTAAACACCTTTAAAAAATAAAAAAAAAATAAAAAAAAAAGCAAAAACATTTCATTGCTCCTTTTGGATTTGGCTGGAATGTAATTTATGGTATGTCACATTGAATGGAGACTTAATATTTCATATCAGGTCCAACAAATCCATTCATTTTCCATCAAAATCAAGCCTGCCAGTGCTGGAGGGGACTCGGGGGTTACGGCAGACACAAGGTTGAATATTAAGAGCTCCAGTTGCAAGAAAAGATAAACCCCCAGCTGGTGCACTTCAGGAGGAGCACGGCCAGGAGGAGAGGGAGACTATTCTGGAAGTGCTCAGAAAACATGTGTGTGTGGCACTGGGGACAGGAGTGAGTGCTGGCTGTGGCAGTGCTGGGGAATGGTTGGGGTCAGTGATCTCAGAGGGTTCCTCCAGCCTTAAAGGTGCTGTGGTTCTGATTCCACCTCAGAAGTCAGACCTTGGTCCTGAAGGAGTTTGGAGAATCCTGGGAAGGTCCAGCTGTGCTGCCACAGTGGCCAGAGGCACAGGTCTTGTGGAGAGGGTTGAAGGAGCCAGGAGGGGAAAAGGTGGATCCATGGAGATGGAGGAGGAACCTGCAGCTCCTGGAAGTCCTGAACATCACAGAGCCAGACCTGACAGGCACAGCAAAGGGCAAGGAGGAAATGGGCAGCTTGAGAAATCCAAATTCCACACAAGGAAGCAGAATGTGTGCTTGGATGGAGAACAAGGTCACAAAGAGGTGGAAGTTCTGCATCCTCAGAGCTTTCCCCTGCTTGGCTTGTCCTGGTGCTGGGGACAGTCCTGCCACAGCAGAGGTTGGACAGAGCCCTCCAGAGGTGCCTCACACTGCACCAGAGTCCAGCTCTGAAACAGGACTTCATCCTGAAGAGCCAAACCTGTGTCCTGAGGCATCCATCCATCCATCATCCATCCATCCATCATCCATCCATCCATCCATCCATCCATCCATCCATCATCCATCCATCCATCCATCATCCATCATCCATCCATCCATCATCCATCCATCATCCATCCATCATCCATCATCCATCCATCATCCATCATCCATCCATCATCCATCCATCCATCCATCATCCATCATCCATCCATCCATCATCCATCATCCATCCATCCATCATCCATCCATCCATCATCCATCATCCATCCATCATCCATCCATCATCCATCCATCATCCATCCATCATCCATCATCCATCCATCATCCATCATCCATCCATCATCCATCCATCCATCCATCATCCATCATCCATCCATCCATCATCCATCATCCATCCATCCATCATCCATCATCCATCCATCATCCATCCATCCATCCATCCATCCATCATCCATCCATCCATCCATCATCCATCCATCCATCATCCATCATCCATCCATCATCCATCCATCATCCATCCATCCATCATCCATCATCCATCCATCATCCATCCATCCATCATCCATCCATCCATCCAACCATCATCCATCTATCCATCCATCCACTATCCATCCATCCATCCATCCATCCATCCATCCATGGATCCATCCATCCATCATCCATCCATCATCCATCCATCATCCATCATCCATCCATCCATCATCCATCCATCATCCATCCATCCATCCATCCATCCATCCATCATCCATCCATCCATCCATCCATGGATCCATCCATCCATCCATCATCCATCCATCCATCCATCCATCCATCCATCATCCATCCATCCATCCATCCATGGATCCATCCATCCATCCATCATCCATCCATCCATCCATCCATCCATCCATCATCCATCATCCATCCATCCATCATCCATCATCCATCCATCCATCATCCATCCATCCATCATCCATCATCCATCCATCATCCATCCATCATCCATCCATCATCCATCCATCATCCATCATCCATCCATCATCCATCCATCATCCATCATCCATCCATCCATCATCCATCATCCATCCATCCATCATCCATCATCCATCCATCATCCATCCATCCATCCATCCATCCATCATCCATCCATCCATCATCCATCATCCATCCATCATCCATCCATCATCCATCCATCCATCATCCATCATCCATCCATCATCCATCCATCCATCATCCATCCATCCATCCATCCATCCATCCATCATCCATCTATCCATCCATCCATCTATCCATCCATCCATCATCCATCCATCCATCCATCCATCCATCATCCATCCATCCATCCATCCATCCATCCATCCATCATCCATCCATCATCCATCATCCATCCATCCATCATCCATCCATCATCCATCCATCCATCCATCCATCCATCATCCATCCATCCATCCATCCATCCATCCATCATCCATCCATCCATCCATCATCCATCCATCATCCATCATCCATCCATCCATCATCCATCATCCATCCATCCATCATCCATCCATCATCCATCCATCCATCATCCATCCATCATCCATCCATCATCCATCCATCATCCATCCATCCATCCATCATCCATCCATCCATCCATCCATCCATCCATCCATCATCCATCCATTTGTGCCACTTTTCCTTCACAAGGAGTTATTTAGGACAACATTCCAGAGGAATGACTGATGCTGTTCTATAAACACCTCTTCTGTTTTTATAAAGTAGCCAGGAAGGCTGGTGTGCCAAAAACATCACCAGGGGCTCAGAGCAAGAGCTGGATGGCTTCTAAAGATGAGAACAAAATCTGAATCTGTTCACTGAGGGCTGGATTATCAACAGTTAAACTGCTGCAAATCAGAAACTGACCCAGTGACCTCCACACTGGGCTTACCCAGGCAAGCAAAATGCATTGTATTGTATGTTCAGCCCCTGAAAACAAACTCCTATTTCAGTGTTTCTCCTTTGGCTGAAAGATTGCCAGCTATTAAAGGTTCCTGGCCAAGCAGGTTTTGGATTCAGACTTGGCCCAGGAAAAAGAACTTCTGTCCAAGGATACAGGGTAGCTGAACGATTTCAGAGCAGTCCTGTGCCAAGCCTGACCTGAATCCAAGCCAGGAGAACCCAGATGAAGACTCCAGGAAACCTCTTTGTAAGGTAGAAATGGGTTTAAGGACTTGTGCTCCTGTTTTGAAGGTCTCAGACCTCTGGCTCCACATCTGGCAGCTCAGCTCAGCTTTTAACAGGTGTTGGGCACACCAGGACAGCAGGTACCAGCAGCTCCCAGCTCTCCTGGAGCTCTGTCCTGCTCTTCTGCAGCTGCATTTTGGCATGGAACATTATTTCTAATGGTTCCTCACTACCCACGTTTCTTTGAAAAAAAAAAAAAATAATAAAATATCTCCAGCCCTTCTCTTGGATGCCACAGTCCTGAGTGACCTCCACACACACCTCAGCAGTTTTCAGCACCACTTCAGAGATGCCAACCCTGGTGCCTGCCAAAGAAGTTTTATCATGGGCTCAGGAACCCAATCAAACACATAATACATAAATAAAATTGTGCTGTAGCAATACCCTGAACTGCAATTCCAGGAGCTGCAGCTCTGCTCATCCCCCACTCAGGTGAGGTGTGTTTCCTGTGAGCCTGCAGACCCCTGAAATTGGATGTTGGAAGATGAAAGAAGCAATGGGGAAAACCCATGAATTCCATAAGAACTAAAAATTAAAAGGGAGGGTTGTACATTAGAGGGGAATCTCAGGTATCAGGTGTTTGGGAAGTCTGTGCCTCACAAGTACCTCAGTCAATGGGGAAAGAGAGAGGGAAATTGGGATAAAAAGGAGGCTGAGTCCTCCAAAAATCTGAGAGATCCCAGGGGAATGCCCCATGGCCCCTCCCTTTATTTGAATAAAGCAAAGAGAACTCTCTGTCTCCTTTTTGGACACAAACCTCTGGTGTTTGTGGGTTAATTTTCCTGACACTCACCTTAACAGCACCCACCACCAGGGTCTGTACCAGGCTGAAACCCAGCCAAAAAATTATGTGGGAAGAGAGAACAGTGGCACAGGAGTGAATTACCCTGGCAGGAAACCCATTCCCAGATGGCTGGTGCCAAGAGGTGAGATTACCAAAGCAGAAGGGATGGCAGGGAGTGCAGATCAGAGAGGAGCCCAGGCTCAGCTCGGGTTCTGCCTGCTCCCTTCATGGAAGAGCTCAGAGTGCCCTGCCAAACCCAGGGACACCATCTCCCCACATCTCTGTTTGCAGGGCAGAGCATCTTCCTTTAAGAGCAGGTTATTCTGCAAAGGGAGGAGCAGGGAAAGCAGTGCACTGCTTTGTGGGCTCTGCAGGGCTGAGGGATGGAGTGAAAGGGAGTGAGGACAGAGAGTGGCAGCACAGTCACTGGAGCACCTACAGCACCCCCAGCACATGCCAGGCTGGCCAGGAGCAGGAAGGGCACAGGGGACAAAGCTCCAGAAATGCCTGCAAAGCTGGGGGTGACAAAGGTGAAACGTGGCCTGGCAGGATGGGGACAGACAATAACAGATAAGAGATGAGGCTGAAGCTCTGAGCCCCTCCTTCAACGCCCAGAATGGAGAAATAATTGCAACAAGCTGTGTAAGGCAACAAAGAGATGAGACAGGCCAGGTGTGAGAAGGGATGAGTTAGAGAGGGCTAAAGCAGAACAAGGTCCCAGCACCTGCAGACACCCCCAGAGCACTCATGGATTCAGCTGGAGCTGCCTCTGAACTGTTTGCATCATTTGAGGCAGCTGGGAGGGTGAGAAGGGGCTGGGGCAGGGGTATAATATCTGTTTTCCAGAAGAGGAAGGAAGGGTGGGGGTGGAAATTACAGTCGTCTCCAAATTACAGCTTAAACCCAGAGCGTGGAGGCTTTCCAGGAAAATAATATTAAGCAATTAGGTTACAGGCACCAAAGAGGTAAGGCAAGAAAAATGTCAGGTGTGGATTTCTGAGGAAGAAATCATCCTTTGCTGTGGCAGCTGACATCCTGAGAGGGGAGAAGTACCAAATGTGACACCTGCTTTGGGAAGGATTTGTGATTTTTCTTGTAACGCACTGGGGTTTGATGCAGGTGGACAGTGGAGAGCCCAGAACATTCCCACAGCTGAAACCCTGATGGGTACAGAGAACCAGGAGCCTTTCCCACTCAAAGTGTCTTTTAGCTGGAAATTTTTCACTCCTCTCCCAGGAATGGCTCCAGGTCTGACAGCTCAACCCTTGCCTCTCACTTGAGAGCAATAATTCGGTCTTCACCTCACATTCACTCACTCCCCCAAGGTGGATTTTCAGCTCTGGATTTATCCCAACTTGTCTCTTCCCCTTTGTGCACTCTGTTTAAAAACATATCATTCCCACATTACGTTTTTAGGCCGTCTCAGGTGTCCTTGCTGCTGCTTCATGGTCAGCTGCTCCTTCTCCCTGAGCTCATGGGGAGCTGTTAAAAGCCAGGATGGCCCTTGCTGAGGGAACAGGAGCTGCTGACTCACCCCTTCTTTGCAAACACAAAGGGGCTGAAGCCCTGCTCAAGCTCCTGAGATCCAGCCCTAAGGGCACCAGGAATCCTCTCCCTCCCCAGCTCTTTCCTTGGTTTGCCTTCCTTTGGCACAACGTGTTGCTCAGAAATTTCTCAGGTTGTTTTGTCTCTAATTTTGCTCTGTTTTACAAACCAAGGTTTGCTCTGTGTCTCCACCACACCCCTTGAAGCCTCTCCTGGCTCACACAGGGGTTAAACCTCGAGGCTGCTGATCCTTCAGGAGGTCTGAAGCTGAGCTGTGTTTTTCCCATGCTCTGAGCTCTGGCTCACATTCACTGGCTTTGATCCACTGGCTCAGCTCCAAGAGGCTCTTCTCAGGCTGTGGCAGGGTTTCATCTCTGCCCAGTCACCTCCTCCTCTCAGAGCTGTAATTTCTGACCCTTGTGTCGAGGTTTAAGCCCAGCCAGCCACTGAGACCCATCAGTAACATGGGGCAGAAAACTGTAAAAGTGAGAAAAACTCACAGCTTCAGGTAAAGGCATTTTAACAGAGAAAAAGCAAAAGCCACACAAGAAACACAAAGCAAGACAAGGAATTAATTCCCTGCTTCCCACAGGCAGGCAGGTGGAAAGCAGGATTTCATCACATGCAATGGTTCCTTGGAAAGATAAATGTTCTGCATGTCCCCACCCTCCTGCTTTTTCCTGGAATATCTCTGGGGTCCCTTCCCCACCTCCCATAGGTGTAGCCCTGCTCAAGCCTTCCCTGGCTGCCCAGCATGGCCATAGGAAAAGCAGAAAATACCTCAGCTCTGGGTACTCAGCAAAAACAAAAGCATCTCTGTGTGATCAACCCTGTGCTCAGCACAAATCCAAAGCACAGTCCCATTCCAGCCACTGGGGAAGAAGAAAACCAAACAGAACACCTGGTTTTGGGAGGAAAACAAGATCCTGTGAGAGTGACTGCCCTGCTCTGCTCTGCAACAGGAGAAGGACATGAAGAATGTCCAAAGGAGGGACATGAGGGTGGCCAAGGGCATTGAGGGGAACCATGTGAGCAGCAGCTGAGTGCACCTGGACTGTCTGGCTGGGCAAGGATTACCTGAATTTAAAGGTTTCATTCCAAAAGAGAATTTTAGGTTACAACAGACTCCACCTTGTGCCTGGCAAAACCTGCAGAGGGCTGGGCAGTGTAAGGAGCCCTGAGAGCTCAGGAGAAGCACTCAGAGGGGGCACAGAGCCTCAAAATGATGCCTTGCAGTCCTCAGCACTTCCAGCACTTCAGGCTCCTGGGAAATTTAGCTCCTGAGCCAGTCTGACAATTTTTGGAAATTTTGCCCTCTTTATGTGTATTATAGGTTGCATTTAATCATGCTGAGCTGGTGAGTAATAGCTATAAAATACTCTAGCAATTTCATACCATTTTTTTTAGCTGTTCAAAGGAAAAAAGGAAAAAGGATACTAGAGAGGGTGAGTCAGGCCCTGAGAAACAGGTTCCATGGACTCATTCTTTGGTTTGCAAATTGTCTGTGAGCAGATTCTGATTTCTTTATCTGGGTCATTTCCTAAAAGGGTTTCTGGCTGGTTGTCATGAGTCATTCAGAAGGGTTCAGCTGGTTGCCCAATGCACTTCACAATGGGATTCAGGATGTACATGTTATCATTTAACTTAGAGTGTTTTGTTCCTTCATCCCTCCCAAAGGGCTCAGTGATGGTTGGAGGGAAAACAGGGATGGACAGAGGGATGGACAGAGGGATGAACAGAGGGATGGACAGAGAGATGGACAGAGGGATGAGCACAGGGATGAGCACAGGGATGGACAGAGGGATGGACAGAGGGATGGACAGAGGGATGGACAGAGGGATGGACAGAGGGATGGACAGAGGGATGAGCACAAGGATGGACAGAGGGATGGACACAGGGATGGACACAGGGATGGAAACAGATGAACAGAGGGATGGACAGAGGGATGGACAGAGAGATGGACAGAGGGATGAGCACAGGGATGAGCACAGGGATGAGCACAGGGATGGACAGAGGGATGGACACAGGGATGAGCACAGGGATGGACACAGGGATGGACAGAGGGATGAGCACAGGGATGGACACAGGGATGAGCACAGGGATGGACAGAGGGATGGACAGAGAGATGGACACAGGGATGAGCACAGGGATGGACAGAGGGATGAGCACAGGGTGACTTCAGTGTGGATGCTGAGACTGGGTGATTTTAGCATTTGTCTTCCCTCAGAGGTAGAAGGAATCTGACACAGGAACTGCCAAACCTGGCCAGCAGAGCATTTTGGAGGGCTGACCGAGGTGCCCAGTCACATTATGAGTTATGACCCAGAACTGGTGCTGGGAGGGAGGGATGTGGGTGAGGTGGGGCATGGCCTGGACATGCAGCCCCTCCCAGCCTGCAGGTCCTGAGATCCCTGTCCACTTTGGGAAGTGCCTTCAGTCCTGCTCTCCTGCCTATAAACAATTCCTGCAGGGCAGAACCTTTCCCTGAGTGCCCCTTGTGTCATTTTTCCCCAGGACTGGAGATGGGATACTCAAATGCAGGAGTTTCACACCACCACCCAGCCCATGCCTGCAGGCAATTAACTCCCAGGAGATAATTACTTGTAGAATGAGCTCCAAGCTGCAAAGCTGACTTCTCCTGCTGCTCAAATGATGATGTGCTCCACACTCACAAATTGCCACACCCGGTTTCCCTCCTCTCCAAAGATGCAGGGCAGAGCTGAGGGAGCTGCACAGAGCGTGAGTGCCAGTGAAGGAGCAGGAGCAGGATGCCAGGATGGAATGCCAGGCTGTGGATGACACCAATGGAATGCAAGGCTGAGTTTGGGAGCACCAGGTGAGGGAGGGTGGGAGGCTCTTCAAGCATATTATATTATATTATATTATATTATATTATATTATATTATATTATATTATATTATATTATATTATATTATATTATATTATATTATATTATATTATATTATATTATATTATATTATATTATATTATATTATATTATATTAATTTTTTTATTATTATTTATTATCTGTGCCAGAAGTCAGAGTCAGAGGAGCTGCAGGAGATGCTGCACGTGGGGAAAAGGTGACTCAGAGCAGAAAATCCCTTCAGCCTGTGAGCTCCCAGCCCAGTTGCCAGGCTGGAACACTGGCACATCTGAGGAATGGAGGCCACAGGGACCATGTCCCCAAGACACATCCAGAGACTCACATGGCACAGGCACTCCCACAGGTCTGCTGGACCACCAGGCTTTGTTTGCTCCCTGGGAAATGCTCTAGGTCTGCTGTCACTCTCGAGCAGCCTCAGCACGTCCCCTCAGTGTGCCAGGCACAGGTGACATCCCCAGCCTGGGATGGAGTGGGGGAGCCAGGCTTCTCCTCACACACTCCTGCTCTCACCTTGGCACCTCTCTCCCGAGGATGCTGCTCCCCAGCAGGACTGCCAGCACCTCCTGGAGGGACCCAGAGCAGCAGCCCCACAGTGCATCATCCACGGGTGCCACCCTCACAGAGACTGAGTGCAAGCTCCTTGCTTGTAACCCAGCATGGAGCAGAAACGTTAGTGAGAGGCATCTTTAGCAGATGTGCAGCATTTTTGCATGAACAGTTGCTGTCTGGGTGCATGGCTTGCAGAATCCGGGAATTTTTCCAGGAATTTTTCCAGGAATCCAGGAATTAATCTCCCGGGATCACAGAGATGCACAAGGACCACGGGGCCAGCACACACACAGAGGTTAATTCTGCTCCTATCATGTGTGGGCAGGAGGAAACTCCGTAGATTGTAACCTCTGGCAGGACAGGGGCTGCTTGTGCTTCTGCTGGGGTCAAACCCTGCTCAGCTGATGGCACCAGGGCAGGGGAGCCCCTTCACCAGATTCCTGGAAGCCCTGGGAGAGGAGCTGCCTGTCCACAAAGAAGAGCCTGGGTGCTGGCAGGGACCAGAGCTGGCTGTAATTCACTCCCCAGCAGCTCCAGCTGTCTCCCACGCTTGCACTTGGTTTAACCAAGTGACCTCTGCTGGGATTTACAATCTTCCTGTTTCCTTGATTTATTAGTTGCAGCCTCTGGGTCTGATGATTAGATGGCCTGAGCCCAGCTCTATCCCTTTTTTGGAGTATACTGCAGGTTATTTGTTTATTACAAAGACTGGTGATAAAAAATACTCTGCCACACTTATTCCCAATTGCATCACCATGGCAACAATGATCAAAGTTTTCGAGTTTTTCCTCAAAAGAGTTTGCTGGGTGAGGTTGTTTATAGAGATTTCTGTGTGTGCCAGGTAGGAGGTTTCTAGTGATTTATCTGGCACATGCTTTGTCAGTTATCTATGTTTGTTTGTGCAGCTCAGCTGCTCTCTTCAGCATCTCTGCCCATTTCTCTTGGCCACTGTCCATCCCAGCTCTCTGTGTGGCTCCCTGGACAGGTCACTTCTCCTCCTGTGTCCACCTCTAGCAGAGCCAGCAGCTGTGGCAGTGCAGGGCTGTCCTGTGTCACAGGCCAGCTCTGGGATGTCCCCAAGGCTGCACAAACCCTGCGTGGGGCTGGGCAGGGCAGGGGGCACAGGGGCTGCTTTGGGGTCTGACCCACCTGAGGTGCTGGCAGTGCCTGCAGAGGGTGAGATCCCTGCCCTGTGCCCCTGGGTGTGCTGGGGGCACAGTGAGGATGCTGCAGTGCTGGTGACAGTGAGGATGCTGCAGAGCTGGGGGCACAGTGAGGATGCTGCAGTGCTGGTGACAGTGAGGATGCTGCAGAGCTGGGGGCACAGTGAGGATGCTGCAGTGCTGGTGACAGTGAGGATGCTGCAGAGCTGGGCACAGTGAGGATGCTGCAGAGCTGGGCACAGTGAGGATGCTGCAGAGCTGGTGACAGTGAGGATGCTGCAGTGCTGGGCACAGTGAGGATGCTGCAGTGCTGGGCACAGTGAGGATGCTGCAGAGCTGGGCACAGTGAGGATGCTGCAGAGCTGGTGACAGTGAGGATGCTGCAGTGCTGGGCACAGTGAGGATGCTGCAGAGCTGGGCACAGTGAGGATGCTGCAGAGCTGGTGACAGTGAGGATGCTGCAGAGCTGGGCACAGTGAGGATGCTGCAGTGCTGGGCACAGTGAGGATGCTGCAGTGCTGGTGACAGTGAGGATGCTGCAGTGCTGGGCACAGTGAGGATGCTGCAGAGCTGGGCACAGTGAGGATGCTGCAGAGCTGGTGACAGTGAGGATGCTGCAGTGCTGGGCACAGTGAGGATGCTGCAGAGCTGGGCACAGTGAGGATGCTGCAGAGCTGGTGACAGTGAGGATGCTGCAGAGCTGGGCACAGTGAGGATGCTGCAGTGCTGGGCACAGTGAGGATGCTGCAGAGCTGGTGACAGTGAGGATGCTGCAGAGCTGGGCACAGTGAGGATGCTGCAGTGCTGGGCACAGTGAGGATGCTGCAGAGCTGGTGACAGTGAGGATGCTGCAGTGCTGGGCACAGTGAGGATGCTGCAGTGCTGGGCACAGTGAGGATGCTGCAGAGCTGGGCACAGTGAGGATGCTGCAGTGCTGGGCACAGTGAGGATGCTGCAGAGCTGGTGACAGTGAGGATGCTGCAGTGCTGGGCACAGTGAGGATGCTGCAGAGCTGGGGGCACAGTGAGGATGCTGCAGTGCTGGGGGCACAGTGAGGATGCTGCAGAGCTGGGAGCACAGTGAGGATGCTGCAGTGCTGGGCACAGTGAGGATGCTGCAGAGCTGGGCACAGTGAGGATGCTGCAGAGCTGGGCACAGTGAGGATGCTGCAGAGCTGGGCACAGTGAGGATGCTGCAGTGCTGGGCACAGTGAGGATGCTGCAGTGCTGGGGGCACAGTGAGGATGCTGCAGTGGGGGGCACAGTGAGGATGCTGCAGTGCTGGGCACAGTGAGGATGCTGCAGTGCTGGGCACAGTGAGGATGCTGCAGTGCTGGGCACAGTGAGGATGCTGCAGAGCTGGGCACAGTGAGGATGCTGCAGTGCTGGGACAGTGAGGATGCTGCAGTGCTGGGGCACAGTGAGGATGCTGCAGAGCTGGGGGCACAGTGAGGATGCTGCAGTGCTGGGGCACAGTGAGGATGCTGCAGAGCTGGTGACAGTGAGGATGCTGCAGAGCTGGGCACAGTGAGGATGCTGCAGTGCTGGGCACAGTGAGGATGCTGCAGTGCTGGGCACAGTGAGGATGCTGCAGTGCTGGGCACAGTGAGGATGCTGCAGTGCTGGTGACAGTGAGGATGCTGCACTGCTGGGCACAGTGAGGATGCTGCAGAGCTGGGGCACAGTGAGGATGCTGCAGTGCTGGGCACAGTGAGGATGCTGCAGAGCTGGGCACAGTGAGGATGCTGCAGTGCTGGGGGCACAGTGAGGATGCTGCAGTGCTGGGCACAGTGAGGATGCCCCTGCAGCCCTGGGTGTAATGGGCTCAACCTTGAGGGTTGGGAAGAATGAATCAGGAAAACCTGATAAATGTGATTGCCCAGCAAAAGGTTTTGAGAATATGGAAACCATGAGTGAGATTGAAACGAAAGCCACCTTTGAGATACCAAACCTCAGTTACTGAATAACTAGAAGAAAATAGAATGGCCAGCTAAAAGTAATCCCCTCTTGATAGAACAATGTCTTCTTCTGGAGGGCAGGTTCAAAGGTCAGAGAAGACTTGCTAGGGTCCAATGAGTAGTTTTTAGAGTTTAAAGTATAACACACTATGGTAATATAAGGATTCCTACAGGCTGTATGTAAATGCTACAGAATTTGTATCTTGTGTTACATTGGTTAGTGGAAATTAGAATATTCATCATAGAAGAAGATTTATTGTATTGTAAACGAGGAAATCATTCTCTTACTTCCTTCTCTTACTTCCCTCTCTTACCACTCTCCTAGCTCTCAGAACTCTCACTACCCCCCTCTCTTCCAGCCCTGATCCAGCTGAGGCTGGCAGCTCCCAGCAGGGCCCTGTGCAATAAACCACAACTCTCAACACCTTCCAGAGATTTCTCTGTCTGTCACATCCTGACACCATCCCATGGAACAGTCTCATACAGTCCCTCCTACACCTGAGGGCAGCAGGAGCTTCACAGGTCACACCAAGGCTTTCCAGCCAGAGGAGTTCCAAAAACCAGGCAGCACAGAGGGACTGTCAGGTGCTTGTCTGTGAAACTTGATGCTCCATCTTGCTGCCTCACCCCTGGAAGGAAACAGCCACAAGGGATGGGCCTGGTGCCACCTGGAGGTGTTCCCACCCCAGGGGCTGGTGGCCCTGGACCTCTCCAGTCATTTGCACCTCTGACACAGCCAGCCCTCAGCATCCTGGTCCTTGCACAATGCTGCCCAAACCAATCCAAGCCTGGTTCCCAACTCCTTGGCTGACAGCCATGGTTTCCACATGGAAATCTTCACAGAGTGCACAGAGGCCCTTCCTTCTCGAGAATCCCCTGTTCTCCAGGGTCCTGCTGCCCTGTGGTGCCCAGGCCCCGTGCCAGGCTCTGGAGGAGGTGCAGGGAGGTGCCTCAGGTGCAGGTGGGCTCCAGGAGCAGTTCCAGGGGGCTCCAGGCCAGGCAGAGAGGTTGCACTCCTCCTCCAGTGTCCCTGCACGCCAGTGGCAGAGGCACTGCAGGGTCTGCCCTCTTCCCACCTACCCTGGGAGCTGCCCTTGCTGCTGGAAGGCTGTGCAGAGCCTCTCCCCTGCTGCCCCTACTCACCATCAGGTTCATCCTGCACTGCACCAGCAGTGCCTTCCCCAGCTGAAATCCCCCCTCCATTCCCCACCCCACTCAGCCCTGCCAGTTAAATGCAGCTGAGTGTCTCTTCTGCACTCTGAGAGGGATTGGATTGAGCCCAGGAGCCATCCTGAGCCCAGCTGTGTCCAGGGCTGTTGGCCATTGCCCTTCAGTGAGATCCACAGCCCACACAACTCTTCAGGCACAGTTTGTTTAGGCAGGAAGGTTTTGGGAGCCTCACCCCTTGATTTGTTTCATTTCCTCTTTATTATCATCATTCATTTTACACTGCTGCTTTATCTTATGAATATTGATTCTTTTGCCTCACTGGTTAGCGATTGTTTATTCCACACCAACGTTTTCTGTTCCTGCATTTCTGCACACTCAGGTGATTTATAAAGGTAGTAAAACCAAGAGCGCTTGTTGCAGTGAACTCAAAAAGTTTTGCTGCACAGAAGGGACCTGGAAATAACAAATCAAATCTAACCTTGAGTCAGATTGTTATCTCTGCTGCCTTCACCCTCAGGTGGACTCATCCAGCAGCACATCCAGAGCCACAGCATCCACCAGCTCTGCCTGCTCAAAGCTGCTGCAGGAGATTCCACGTGTGCAATTCATCTCTGGCACTGCCCAGCTCGGGCTGGAGCTCAGGGAAAAGTCCTTCCCTCCCCAGAGGGTGCTGGACCAGCCAGCCAGGACAAACTGATGTCTGTGATAAATTAAAGGTGATTCGGGCTGCACTGTCAAAACCTTTTCTCAGTGAAACAAACTTGGATTTTTGCAAGAAAAGTAACCAGAAGAAGGAGACCTACAGTTTCCTTGAAATGCTGTCACTGCAAAGTGAAAACTCAAGGAAATCACAAGTTGAGTGGTTTCTGAAAGTTTTCTGGCGATTTTTTATCTCACGGTCAGAGAATCGGGGAATTCAAAAATTCATCTTGTTGTCCTCCTGATCACAGAGGGAGCAGAGGATGTTTGTCTCTCTCTGAAGGGATGGCTGCCAAGGCAGCACTGTTCCTTTCAAAGGGGGACATCACTCCTAATTTTCTCAGCTGGGAATGGCCCCTCTCCTCTGTAGCAGCAGGGACAGGTGCAGCTGCCAGTGCTAGGCAGTTTGTCCGAGACCATCCAGGAGACTCACCCTCACTTCTCTTTGTTGGGCAGGTGTCAGACAGAGTCTGACATGGGAGCTGCCCAGTGCCTGCAGGTGCTGAGCACAGTCCATTCAGTGCCAGGCTGCAAAGCTCTTCCTCATCTCCTGTCACAGCAGAAACAACCCCTGTTAGGTGCTCTGGAGGAAGGAGCGATGCCAGAGAGGACAAAAACCAGGGTTGTAAATAAGGCCCATGAAGCTTTGGCATTTCCCTGGCCATACTGAGCCACAGCAGCCCCTGAAGCAGTGCCCTGCCACACCAACCCCGAGTTCCACTGCTCTTGCAAACACAGCCCAAGGGCTCTGTCTCCTTTTGTGCCAAACCAACCTCGCAGTCCTTGGAGCTGCCATTAAACAAAGTCACAGATTTCTTTGCCAAGAAACCCACCAGAGGAGACAGAAGGGGCTGCCCTGCCTGTCCATGGCCCTCTCCCCTCCCTGCAGTACCACAGCAGGTGGAGGTGATGCTGCCCTAGGAGTGATAAATGATCCTTATCCTCAGTGTGGGATAAATATCCCCTGGGCAGGGACCCCCTGCACCCTCTGAGCCCACACTGCCCTGCACAGCCCATCTCCTGCTGCGGGTGAACAAGCCAGGTTGGCTCTGCTGTGTCCCCTGAAACAGGAGGTCTCAGTTAGTGTCACATCCTCTCCCTGTGACAGTGCTCTCAGCACATCCCCTGTCCTGCTAAATGCCCCACAGTCTCCCTGCTTACCTGAGCTCCTGGCAGCCTCACAAAGGAGGCAAGCCCTGGAGGGAAGGGGATGAATATTCATGGTCACTCTGTCTGGAAGGAGAGGGGAGGCTCTCAGCACATCCACAGGTGAGCAAGACATCCATCAGAAAATTCACATTCAGGGTCTCACTCCTCTCACAGCATTAAATATTTAACAACAGAAACTTTCAAGTGTCTTCACGATGCACTTGCAGTGCCAGAAGGACCAGCTCCAGTTGCTAAGCCCAGCTCACTGCTGGGATCAGCAGGAGAGCCCAGCTGGCCCCCAGTCCCAGCTGGCTTCCTAAGCACCTGCAGAGACAAGTGCCAAAGCGAAAAAGAAACCAAAGATGTGAACGTTGTAATATGGACAGGGGCAGCACAGATGTCCAGGAAGATGAAAATGGAAGAAAAAATCCCTGTTGCACTAACATAACAAAATCCATGGTGAGAGGAAGATGGGATCTGTAAGGAGGACATGTACCATTGCTCAGGGGCAGCATTTGGAGAGGGATGCAGGCAGGGACTCAGGGAAGTGCAGGCAATGCCCCAGTTCCACCCTTCCAGCTGCCCTGAGGCAGGATGAGGAGAGAGGCAGCTCTTTATACCTTGAAACACCATCTAATATTGAACACACACACACAGGGTGCTGCTGACTGTCTCTAACATTCCTTGAGGAAAGCAGAGATCCAGTAGAATATCCACAGTCCATGCATCAAGAGAAAGCATCGACCATCATTCAAGGGAGATACATTTCCAGGAACATTGGTTAACACCCCAGCAAGAACATAGAGCAGTTACACCCTTGGATGCTGACAAAAAGGGGGAAAATGGGTCAAATTCAATATGTCAGTGGGTAACTGAAGAAAAACGTGGGTTTCTTAGTGTAAATTAATGTGTCAAGGCTGAATTTGCAGGGTAACATTCTCCAGCAATATCAGTCCTTGGCAGAGAAGCAGCAAAGCTGATACAGAATTGAATTAATAAAGAATTAAAGGCTAGGAATATTATCAATGCCAGTCAGAACAACATTATGGAGCTCAGCCCCTGCCCAGCAAATCTGTTCTCATTTGCAGGGGAGAGCAGCCATGTGGCTGATAGGATAGAGAGCCCAAGTGCAATCAGGCTTTACAGATTTGGATTAAAACCAGGTCCAGCCAATGCTGGTAAAGCCCATTTGTAAATATGCTGAGTGCTGGACAGAAATAGCAGATCTCCAAACAGGCAGGGAATTCTCATCAAATAAGAGGGTGATGGAGGGAATTTTGTGAAGGACAGCTCTAAACACTGAACTGTGGGCAGGGAAGATGATGAGAGAGAGATGGACATGGACATGAGATGGAGGTGGAGAGGATGGAGGTGATGGAGATGGAGAGGATGGAGGTGATGGAGATGGAGGTTGGTCAGAGAAGAGCAGTTTGCCTGTTGGACAAAATCTGCAAGGTGCCAAGTAATGCCAAGTGTGAAGCAGTAAGAGAAGAGGTGCAGCTCTGGGCTAGCTGGGTCTGTGTGAAAAGCCCACACTTTGATGCAGCCAGGTGGTAAGAGCCAGGATGAGGACAAAGAGCAGCAATTGCAGTAAATTCCCAGCGCTGCAGCCTCCCAGCCCAGGCACAGCAATTCATCTTTGCCTGCAGAAAACCCTGGACAGGCAGCAGCTTTGCCTTCCCCAGGTCTGCCTTTGCTGCTCATGGTCTTCATGTTTCCCTTTCAGGGATCAGCAGGTGAGGTGGAGATGCTGATTGTGTGAACACATGGCCTGGCTTTGCTCTTTGTTAACCATCCTGCTGAAATCCATGGAATAAGGGCTGCTGAGAGAGGAAATCCTTCTCCCTCGCCCAGCCTCACCTCCTGGCAGCAGCTGCCTCGTTCTGCTCCGGTCTCGCCCTTTGACAGCCCTGGTTGCATATTATTGTTTAATTATCATCTCGTTACACAGCCCTGGCACATTCTGCATGGCCTGTGCTCTGCCCACATCACTGGAGGAGCAGATAACAAATGGCTCTGCATGTCTCATTAATCAGGCTAAACCCAGGATCACCATTCTGCTAAGAGCCCTGCTGATGAATAGGCATGAACTGAAACTCCTGGGGATCCCAAATGTTTTTTTTCTCTCCCCCTCCTGCAGCTCTGGGCACAGTCAGGCTGTTACAGGAGGACAACGAGGCATTTTTGACATAGAGCAGCCTCTGGGGCACTCAGCAGGATTCACTCTTGACAGGCCATCCATACATGGGGAAGCCTGGGCCATCCTTGGAGAAGGGCCATGGGCAGACACACAGGATCTGGCTGTCTGTCTTGCATCAAGTCCACAGAACAAGCACCAGAACAATTCCAGGGCACATAAAATGCCAAACAAACAATACTGAAAAAAGTAACAACAGTTGAGAAGAAGAGGAAGGAGAAGAAGAAGCAGCCCCTCACTTCCCACTTTTTCAGCCTTTCTCCCACCCCACTGTTGCTCTCTCCTTCCTGAGCTGAGGAGCTTTGCAGTGTGGGGGTTGATTCCAGCCATGTTTTTTGCCCCTGCAGGATCATGCCAAGTTCATCCTCCCCACAGTAGTTTATGACTTCATCACGCTGAAGTGGATAGACTGCAGGAATAAAGCTTTACAAATGTTTTCACTGAGAAAGTGACTCACATAAAAAAAACATCAAACTATTGATAGTTCTCTTACAGGAAAAAACAAGGCTTCTATTGAAAAATGTAAGTAATGTGATTTCTAAGACCCAGGCAATGTTAGCAGAAATTGAAATTTTGCATAAATTTATGTAAAACTTGTACTCATTGATGTGATTGATATTAAACAATAGCAGTGCATTTGACAGAGAGATGTCATGATAAAACACAATGGATATGACAGCTCACAGCAGAATTTTATGTTGCAGTTCAATTTTAAACCCCCATCTGTCTCTGCACATAAGACTTCCAGTTTTCTCTGGCCTGGCATGGAGCAGAGGCACATGAGCTGTCCATGTCCATAAAACACACGCAGGGTCTGTGACATGGGGCTGCAGGATCTGAGCTCCCCTGCTGCATGTGCCGCTCCACACAGCTCTTCAGCCTGTGCTTCACCCCAGAGAAGTGCTCAGGTCTCACTGGCACAGAACACCAGGGCTGAGAGGGAGCTCTGAGAATGGAATGTTACCTTAGGATGCCCATGGGAGGGTTAATGTGGCTGTCCATGATTGCTGTTTTTATTTGTTTTTATTCACAACAGTGAAAACTGATTATTTTTCTAATTCGATTTTCATCCCACAGATCATCATGCAGGGACAGCTTCCATATAAATGCAGCTGTCTGTCCCCATACAGGCAGCAGTTTGGAGCTGGAGATGTTAGTTCTACAGCTGAGTTTGCCCATATGCCCTGAAATTGCAGTCAAATGATGGTCACAAGATCCAAGTGACAAAGAGCAGTCTGTGGGAGAAACACCAGCTCCACTAGGCAAGGTGAGTGCAGATCCTGTTATACAGAGGGTACAAGTCCTCACCCAGCTCTGCTGGGGTGGGCTTGGGCTCTGAGAACCCTGTTGGTTCCTTGCAGCTCAGGTTATTCTTTGATGGAGGATCTCAAGGTGAAGGCACAGGAGGAAAAGCTGCAGAGTGCTTGGTTTGCCCAGCTGGAGAAGAGGGATTGAGCTCAGACCCCACAGGCATCTGCAGCTCCAATCTCAATGGGACTCACTGGCCATGAACAGGAGATATCTCCTGGAGGGAGGATGGGCTGTGGGAAGATAAAGAACATTGCCCCATGTGGTTTAACAGCTGCCCATTAGCAGAGGATATCTCCCACAGAGATAAGGATCCCTGCCCCACCTGGTTTCAGCAGATAGAATCCATCCCTTTGGGCACAGTTTACATTGTAACCGAGACAACAGGGAATGCAGATGAGCTTCCCTGTGCTGGGAAAAGTAATTTTATCAGTCATGCCCTGGGACTCACTGGCCATTAACAGGAGATATCTGCTGGAGGGAGGATGGGCTGTGGAGAGATAAGGATGATTGCCCAGCTGGTTTAAAGATGGCCCATTAGCAGATAATATGTGCCAGGAGATCAGGAAATCACTGTCCCACCTGGCTGCAGCAGATGGGGACAGAATTCACATTTCTGGCCACATCCTGTACTGCAAGCCAAGACAGGAGGACAAGTCCAACCACACATTTTTTCTCCTCTCACATTCCAGCTTGACCTCAGGAGGAAGTGTGGAATATGTGTAGGTGTCATGGAATCAAAGAATGGTTTGTGTTGGCTTCTCTTGGCAACCTCTGCCAGGGCTCAAACACTCTCCTAGTGAAGAATTTCCCCCTAATTCCAGAAGTAAATCTCTCCTCTGTCAGTATGAAGCCATTCCCCCTTGTACCATATGTACGTAGATGTGGAGAAATATGTATGCAGAAACTGTAGAATATGATACAATAAATAGAAATGTATGAAGTTTATGGGACTTCAGGGTTTTCTTCTCAAACATCCTTTAATCTCATGGCCCTGTGAATTGTAGCAGTTCTGGCCAGTATTTGTAGATGAGAGTGGAATCCTTTAGGCAGTTGTGCCTCTCACCTTGTTTCCATACCAGAGCTGTGGCTCTCTCCAGCAGCCAGAGATGAAGGAGAAAATCCTTATCCCAACCCAGCCAGGCAAGCCTGCAAGAGGGAGGATGTGCCATCTCCTGCCATGGGAAGCATCACCACCTAGACACACAGGGGATGAGCCAGAATGGATTGGATCCAGAATGTGGAGGCGTCCCCAAGAGCCCAGAATGTGCCAGCAGGATTTCAGTGGCCTTCCTCACCCACCACAGCAAGGACCAGCATCTGGTCCCTCCTGTGGTTTCTATTAGAAAACCCAGGTAAAAAGCAATAATTTGGGTTTTTTTCACAGGTGTCAATGTGCAGGTTGTCACGGGGTGCCAGGGCAGGTCATGAGCCCTTTGTTCAGGCAGTTCCTGGGAGCAGAGGCAGGAGTGGGGATGCACATCCCCTTCTCCATGATGTGTCACACAGCTGGGCTGCTCCCCCCTCCTGCCCTGCCCTGCACAAAGCTCCTGTGCTGCTGCTCTGGGAGAAGTGAAGCAAAGGAGAGAATGGAGCCCTTCATTCATCTGTGATGGCTGCAAGGGGAGCAAAAGCCTTGGCTCAAACTTAGAAAGTTCTCAATTCCAAGAGGAGCTGAGCTCTTGGCACGGCAGAGGCTTTGGAGCCAGCCACAGCTGGAGAAAGGGAGTGAGAATAAAGCCTCGAATGAAGGGAGGAAGGGGCACCTGGTAGCACGTGGGTCGGGCTGCAGAGCTGGCAGCTGCTTTCCCCTGGCCCTGCAGTGTGGTCGATGGCATTTGGCCACTCGATGCTGACTGCAGGCAGGCTGAGCTGAGCTCCCCTCAGCACAGATAGATCTGCTCAGAGGAGTGACTCACTGGGCTCTGCCAAAGAAAATCCATTCTGCTCCCAAGCCCAGAGAGCCTGCAAGGAGGCTTTCTTTGGCAGATGAGCTCAGGGAAGAGTTAAAGCACAGCACCAAGCTTTCAGCAGAGACAAAAAGTTGTTCTCCTGCCTTTCTTTTCTTTTTTTTTTTTCTCCTCGCTCTTAAAAAAATGCCTCATTTTCACTTCAGTGAATCTGGAGAGACAGGAAATAATACAAAGGCTCTTTACAAAGCCTGGCTTCTTTCTTCTGTGGCATCTGTGCTGAAGTATCTGTGATGGTAACAGCCTCTGCTTTCTCTTCACAGGACTCAGCTTCATCAAATATTCCCTCTCTTGAGGCTGTGTGATGGTGGGATTCCCTCTCCCAGCTCCATTGCTTTTCCAGTCACACTCTAAGCTGCTTACAGAGCTCAGGCAGAGGAAAAGGAAAACATTCTGTTTGCTGCTCCCAGCGAGGAGAAGGGGCTGTGGCCCCCCTCAGCCTCCCCAGCCAGAGGTGGGGGATCGGTGGCAGCGCTGTCACCCCCCCAGACACACTTGTCAAATCACCATTCTCCAGGCATAGTTTAATCCCATTTGGATTGCTCTAATCTAAATAATTAATCAGTGCTGAGTCCTCCTCTCTTCACTTGACAGGAGTGGTGGGAGCTGGTTGTGCTCCCTGTGGAGCCAGCCCTGGCACAGCCCCTGCTCCCTGTGTCCCCTCTGCTCCCCCAGCTGGGCCCAGGACCCCAGCAGGACCCCAGCAGGTCACTGTGTCTTTCTGGGTTCATCCCAGGGAGCATGGGCTGGCAGAGGTGGGAGCTCCCCACCTCCCTCCACCATCCCCAGGACCCCCCACTCTGCACCTGGTCACCAGCTCTGCTCCTATGGCAGGTGACAATGACCTGCAGGGCAGCTCGGGGAGGAGCCAGCCCACTGTCCCCAGCCTCTGCAGGCAGCCATGGACACCTCTAGCAGAGGGCATGCAGCCCAGCAGTGGGGAGCTGTCACCTCCTGGGGCAGGGGACATGCCAGCACCCTCCTCAGGGTGGGGAGCTGTCACCTCCTGGGGGCAGGGGACATGCCAGCACCCTCCTCAGGGTGGGAGCTGTCACCTCCTGGGGCAGGGGACATGCCAGCACCCTCCTCAGGGTGGGAGCTGTCACCTCCTGGGACAGGGGACATGCCAGCACCCTCCCCAGGGTGGGGAGCTGTCACCTCCTGGGGACAGGGGACATGCCAGCACCCTCCCCAGGGTGGGAGCTGTCACCTCCCGGGGGCAGGGGACATGCCAGCACCCTCCTCAGTGGGGAGCTGTCACCTCCTGGGAGCAGGGGACATGTCAGCACCCTCCTCAGGGTGGGGAGCTGTCACCTCCCGGGGACAGGGGACATGCCAGCACCCTCCTCAGGGTGGGGAGCTGTCACCTCCTGGGAGCAGGGGACATGCCAGCACCCTCCTCAGGGTGGGGAGCTGTCACCTCCTGGGAGCAGGGGACATGCCAGCACCCTCCTCAGGGTGGGAGCTGTCACCTCCTGGGGCAGGGGACATGCCAGCACCCTCCTCAGGGTGGGAGCTGTCACCTCCCGGGGACAGGGGACATGCCAGCACCCTCCTCAGGGTGGGGAGCTGTCACCTCCTGGGGACAGGGGACATGCCAGCACCCTCCTCAGGGTGGGAGCTGTCACCTCCCGGGGACAGGGGACATGCCAGCACCCTCCTCAGGGTGGGGAGCTGTCACCTCCTGGGGGCAGGGGACATGCCAGCACCCTCCTCAGGGTGGGAGCTGTCACCTCCCGGGGACAGGGGACATGTCAGCACCCTCCTCAGGGTGGGAGCTGTCACCTCCTGGGGACAGGGGACATGCCAGCACCCTCCCCAGGGTGGGAGCTGTCACCTCCTGGGGACAGGGGACATGCCAGCACCCTCCCCAGGGTGGGAGCTGCCCGGGTACCCCAGGGTCTGCAGCCAGGGGATGAGGTGACCTCAGCAGCAGCACAGGCAGCGCTGCGATGTCCCCTGGCTGCCGGGGACACGCATGAGCACCTGGACGGGAATTTTTACAAGGACAGGGCAGGAGAGAATTCCCCTCAATGAGTTAGAGCTGTGCTGGCTGCCGAGGAGGAGGAGCAGCCTTGCCTGTCCAGCCAGGGTGGGGTTATAAAAGGGTGAGTTAGCTGGAGATGGAGTGTTTGCCGTGCTAAGGGACGTGCAGGGCTGCAGGGGACACACAGGGTTAGTGGCTGGTAAGGGACAGCTTGGGGCTAGCTGGTCGTGCAGGAAGAAGAGGGAAACTTGCAGAGGGAAGGAGTCAGTGCTGCCTGAGAGAAGGCACAAGAAGTTTTCAGTAAACGGCCGGAGATGGTGCCAGTCGTGCCCATCTCGACAGCAATACACAGCTGTAGGAGCCCGGGTCTGCCCAGGAGGGCAGGAGCTCCCTGACCGCTGATCTGGGAGCTGCAGAGAGCCAGCCTGGGCTCTGGGTGTGCCTGTGCAGCTCCTGCCCCAGCTCTCACCGGGCTGGCCCAGCTCAGCCCCTCTAGGATGCTGGTGATGCTGGGAGGGCTCATGTCTGACCCCAAACACTCCAGGATGTTTCACTCCTGCTGTTTTTCTTCCAGAAATACCATTTCCTTAATGAAAGTGCTACTGTTTTCACCTCTCCCTGGTGCAGACACACTTTGCTCTCCTTCATGTTTTAATTTTCAAGTTCCTCTCCAGTACTTCCCCTCTAAAGATTGACTCAGAGCAGCACATTTCACCTCCCACAGGTGCACACAAGGGCAGTTCCCTGTCCAGCTGGTGAGAAGGGCATCTCATAAACCACTGGCCAGGCTTCCCACTGCTTCCCAGCAGACCTGGAGCTTTGCTCCTGTTCCCAGGCAAGGGGGAGACATTACCCAGCGCAGCAACAGCACAAGTTATTTACATATTTATGGAGTATTTACCCCAAACCTCATAATACTACAAAAAACTTGATCATACAGCTGGTAATTTAAATGAAAAACTGTTATTCATACATTTTCATTGTAATGCCACATGTCACAAAATATTACAGGTTCATGAGGCAGCCAGGGCTCTGCTAATAATTAGAATACATTACCACTTTGATGAGGCATTTACACAAAACTGCAGAACCATCTTAGCGCTGCTGAGATGTTCCCAGCACCCCAATTAAAAAAATGTCAGGGGCTTTTATCGACTCTGCTGGTTGTGCAGGGTAAATCCCACCTTTTGCCTCATTTCAGACACTTGGCACACAGCAGGGTGTAGGTGCTGTCACCCCCTGTTCCCCTCAGGAGCCTTGGGGTCCAGGGCTCAGCACAACCAGTGCCTCTGTGGCACCAGGTGGGAGCTTGGAGGGGCTGTGGGGACAAGCGTTGGGAAAGATGAAACAGGAATCTTACAAATCTTACAGAAATCTTACAAATAGGAATGCTCAGATTCTGGGAATATGGAGGCCGTGGATGGGATTGAAATGAGAGCCACATTTGGGATGCAAGCCTTAGTTACTGAATAGCCATGAAACAATGGGATGGCCCCTGAAGGTAATCCCCTCTTGATTAAACAATGCCCTCGGCCAGAGAGCAACTCCAAAGGTCCAAAGAGCAGCTTTTAGAGTTTAAAATGTAACACATTATGTTAATATAAGGATTCCTATAGGCTGCATGTAAATGCTATAGAATTTGTATCTTGTATTACATTGGTTAGTGGGAATTAGAATATTCATCATGGAAGAAGATTTATTGTATTGTAAATGGGAAATCGCTCTCTTAGTTCTCTTCTCTTCTCTTCTCTTCTCTTCTCTTCTCTTCTCTTCTCTTCTCTTCTCTTCTCTTCTCTTCTCTTCTCTTCTCTTCTCTTCTCTTCTCTTCTCTTCTCTTCTCTTCTCTTCTCTTCTCTTCTCTTCTCTTCTCTTCTCTTCTCTTCTCTTCTCTTCCCTTCCCTTCCCTTCCCTTCCCTTCCCTTCCCTTCCCTTCCCTTCCCTTCCCTTCCCTTCCCTTCCCTTCCCTTCCCTTCCCTTCCCTTCCCTTCCCTTCCCTTCCCTTCCCTTCCCTTCCCTTCCCTTCCCTTCCCTTCCCTTCCCTTCCCTTCCCTTCCCTTCCCTTCCCTTCCCTTCCCTTCCCTTCCCTTCCCTTCCCTTCCCTTCCCTTCCCTTCCCTTCTCTCTCCCTCTTTACTCTCCCTCCCTCCTGCCTTTGCTTTCTCTCCCTCCCTCCTGCTCTCTCTTCTCCCTCTTACTCTCTTTACTCTCCCTTCTCACCCTCTCTCACCTCCCTGCTATTACCCCACCACCCTTTATCCCTTTGCTCTTTCTCCAGCCCCCTCACCCCTGGTCTCACCCTGTGCTGCAGCCAGCAGCACTCACCAAGACTTTCTGTTCTTTCACTCTTACAATAAACTGCAGCTGTAACTTTTAGCTCGTACAGAGCTCTTCAGTTTAGTCCCTGGGGACCTCTGTCCCAACAGAAGGACTCCTGCAGACAAGAGCCACGGCAGGACCTGTCAGGCACTATTTTGGGAGGTGCAGGGGGTCTGGGTAGACAGAAGGTGACAGCCACTGGCTGCAGGGCACCAGGGACTGCAGGCAGGACAGGGCTCAGACAGGCTGAACCTGCCCGAGCCAGGGCAGGCTTGGGATGGAAATGAACCTTACAGGAAACATCTGAGGGGAAGTGTGAGCTCAGCACTGTCTCACAGTGAGACCCTGGCGTGGCCAGGGCAGGGACAGGCTGTGCAAGGGCTGGAGCTGCAGGTCTGCCCCAGCACACCCAGCTCACCTTAGCTCTGTCCCCAGCTCTGCTCCCGTCCCTCCTCCAGGCTCAGCTCTTCCTCCTCTGCCTTTGTGCCACGGTCTGAAAGCAGATCATGCAGCACTGTCACTTGGAGTTGTGCCCTCTGCAGGATTTGTTACCCCTGCCTTTAATTGCACACTGTGCAGTACACACAGGACTAATCATATCACAAGGAATTTTGGGTCAGAAAAAAACAATTACACCATTGGTCTCTTAAAAAGCAAGATGCCTCTCAAACAGCTGAGTAGCACAATAGCAAGAGAAAAACATTTCCCAGTCATTCAGGTGTAGAAAAGCTCATCTATGGGAAGGGAGAAGTGCTTTATTTCTAATCAAAAAGGATGACCCCAGGGATCCTTACCAGAAGCTGTAAACTACATCATAAAAGTGAAATAACTTTTACCCAAGCTCACAAAAAAAAAAAAAAAAAAAAAGAAAGAAAGAAAAAGAAAAGCCTTCCTTTCAAGAATATTCTGTGCAGCTCAAAAATTACTCTTATTAAAATGAATCAATTTCATAAGCATGCTAACATCTTTATTCCTCAAATGCTAAGTAGAACATTTAGAACTGGAGAATGTATCTCTGAACACCTTCCTTACATCTAAATTCATGTTTCTGCATAAAGGTCAAAGCTTTTCTGGGTATTTTTTCCTTGATAAGCTCCTTCAGAGGTGTTTATTTACAAATGCTCTGCTTCCACAGGTAAGCCTCATAAAAACTCCTGTTGCTTTTGTTCTGAGTGTGGGAGATGGAGGTGTACAAGTGTGGCAAGGCCATTTGATGTCATAATTGGATCTCAAGGCAGGCACTGTCTGAGCACAGAGTGGAGCAGAAGTGGATGGAAGCAGAGCTGTGGGTCCTCCCCTGGCACACACACCTGTGCTACCTGGGCTGCCTCCTCTGAGTGGCAAAAGCCCCCCAGCCACAGATTCACTCAGGGGGGACAGTGGTGCTGCCCAGTGCAAACACAGCAGGACAGAACTCACTCCCAAGGAGCTGCATTAAAAAGACAATCACAGAATAAACTGGGCTGGAGAAGACCTTTGAGATTGAGGCTAACCTGTGAGCAACCACCCTGTCAACCAGGCCATGGCACTGAGCACCATCCAGTCCTTTAAACATTGCCAGGAACCATCCCCACCTCCCAGTGCCTGCCCAGCCTCCTGTGAAGAACTGCTCCCTAATATCCAAATGATGTCTGCAGTGAGGGAAGATCATCTGCTCCAAAACCCTCTCTGGAAGTTCAGTTTCTCCAAAGCAGTGGTCATGCTGAGGAGCCACAGAAGAGAGATTTGTCCATGGGCAAAGCAAAGTGCCAACAGCTTTAAATCCCTGATGAGCTCGAGGGACATGTGAGAGCCAAGCAGGGAGGTGAGCTCTGCAGAAAGGGCTCCATGGCCATGGCAGGCCAAGGCATCCAGCCAGGGAAGGGTGGCAGCAACCACAGTTTCCTTTGGGCTCACACTGTTGGATTTTTTTTGGGTGAGCAGTGCCCGGAGAGCTAAAGCAGGAGTGGTGAGCATGGAGAGGAGACATGACAGGGTTTTAATGGCACACAGCACATCCATTTCCTCAGCCCTGAGAGCAATAGGAGGCTGTCAGCACTCTGGCAAGGAATCAGAGTTAATGTATTCTCACAATGAATTTAATGGGATAATGAAATGCTGTTGTAATTGAAGGTATTAACATCTTCTCCTGTTAAATACCAACTCGCTTAGACCATGTGTTCCCTGAGAAAAGACATGTGCTAATCTTGGTAAACACAGAGAAATTTGGGATTTAATTTGGGGTTGGGACTCTCTGTATCTAGACATTTGGTGGGTTTCAACACCACTCCTTTGAGTGACTTCTTTTAAATAACTTACTTAAATGCTTTCTTTGGTTGCATTGGATTTAAATGAGATTAATCAGCTTTTCTCATGCAGATACTATTTAGATTATGTGAGATATGTAAAGACAATTCTCCAGCCTTTGAATCTGGCTATCTTTAATTGTCTGAGTGGGTAAGGAGGAGCACACCAGCACTCAGGAAAGGATGTGCTTTGTCCCAGAGACCCTCCAGGCACACCTGCTTTCAACTATCAGCTCCCAGCAGAGCTAATGTTTTCCATTCCTGTTCTGTCTCCTTTCTAAACTGTTAAAAAGTCATGTTTACTGACTGTGATTCTTGTGCCTGCCTCAGCTGTGGTGGATAACAGGTCAGCTCAGTGTCTTGGGATCAGCAGACACTGAGGAACACTCACCCCCTGGGCATTCAGCTGCCCCTTGGCTAAATGTTGGCCTTTTGTTTAAAGATAATAATAATAATAATAATAATAATAATAATAATAATAATAATAATAATAATAATAATAATAATAATTATTGTTATTATTATTATTATTATTATTATTATTATTATTATTATTATTATTATTATTATTATTATTATTATTATGTCCCTGAGAGCTTGGCCAAGGGCAGTGGCCCCCATGGGATGGAGGGGAAGCCCTGGGAGCCTGACTTCCCTCCTGGCATTGCAGCCACACAGAGCTGGGGAGCGATGCTGTGGGAGGGTTTCCTCCAGCTCTGTGCCCTGCTGGGTGTTTGTCCTGCACCCCCAGGGCTGCTGGGGAGCTCCAGGACCTGCAGCACAGCCCAGAGCTCAGCAGCAGCACAGGAGTCCCTCCAGCAGCAGACTCAGCTCGAATATTGCCTGGCTCGGAAGGGACAGTTATTGATGCGCCTGGAAAAGGAAAATAAAAGTGCGTTTTGTAAAAGAATATAAAAGTCCAGATCTCACAGGGGGATGCTGGCTCCTCGTGGGGAGTTTCCAGCAGGACCCCAGGGCAGCATCTCCTCGTTCCCCCAGCTGGGAGGAGACAGGAGCTCCTCCTGCCAGCAGGGACATTGTTCCTTTGGTCTCCCTTCCTGCTCAGGCAGCCAGGAGTGCTGAAGGAGCCCAGGGATAAAGGAGCTGCCTGCACCTCATTCCCAGCTCTGTGATTATTGATGTGGGTAGCAGGAGCACAGGCCATTCTCTAGAGCCCAGCACTCTTCAGCACTTCTGTAGGTCTCTGTTTAAATAAATTCTAAAAATTAGTTGGAGGAATGGAGAGGTGCAGGAAAAAAGCTGCAAAGTTGATTTAAAGGCCAGGAAGAACACTTTCCATGCAGAGATTTAAAGGCTCCAAGCTAGTTAGCTTTTAAAGAAGACTGAGAGGTGACTTCATCATCACATCTAAACCCCTTCAGGGGGAGAAAATATTTTGCAATAAAGACTCTGTGACTGCAATGCAAAAGGCAAAACAAGAGCTGGGAGCTGAAGGCAGCAACATTTGAATTATAAATTAGACACTTTTTTGGAAGGAAAACATTTATCCACCACTGAAAGTAGCCTGAAGAGATCTTCCTGAAAGATGAGTTTCAGTCAAACCCAAGTCACTGGATGCACTGCATGATGAAGGTGGTGACATGTAATGGCCTGTGATTTACAGGAAATCAAGTGTGATGATCTAATCTGTCTCTCTGGCTTTAGTCTCTGTGAATCTATTAAATAAAACCATTACACAAGCTGCAAGCCAGCAACAAATTCCTTCTCCTTGCCACACACCTGAGGATGAGGAGCTGGAGGCACATCCCACTTTGGAGACAGACAGACAGATCCCTGCCAGACAGGGGGAGGCTGGGGGGAAAAACTGTTTTCTACCTTGCATCAGCTTAGCACAGGTTGAGAGAGATGAATAAATGGCTGAGATCAAAGCCCCAGAGCAGCTGTGGCTGTTGGGCAGTCAGGACAGGCTCAGGAGATCTCTATTTTCTGTTCTTCAGGTTTGTATTTTATTATGAAGGTGTGGGTGTAAGAAAGAGTGTGGAGCATGGAGAGTGAGAGATGAGAGCAAGGGGGTGAAAGAGAGCAAGAGAGCAATTTCCCATTTACAATACAATAAGAATTCTTCTATAATGAATATTCTAATTTCCAATAACCAATCTAATACAATACACTAATTTCCTAATATTTGCATGCAACCTATAGGAACTACTCAATTCCCATGTTTTCTGGCTTTCTTATCTGTAACCCTTATCTTCAGACCTTTCCTGCCAGCCTTGGGACAGGATGTCTGTTGGTTCTTTGGTGTTTGTGGCATTTGGCGTCATCTAAACAAAGGGAGAGGCCTCAAACCTTCACATGGCTGTTTTCAGCATTTATATCAAAGAATGCCAACATCTCTATTTCATTTATTGTTCCAGAACTACTTGCTGGGCACAATTATAAGATTTCTCTGTTCCCTCCCCAGCCCCCAGCTCAGGGCTGGGGACAGCTGAGCACAGAGGGGGATGCCCAGCCCCAGCTCCCAGCACTGGCACAAACACCACCCAGGGCACTGGCACAGCCTCCTGCTCACCCCAGGGTCTGGCTAAGGCTGAATCCACCTCCCCTCTCCTCTCTGCACCCCCAGGAGCACTGGGCAACACAAGCCAAGCCCTTGCCTGGGTGGGTGGCAGAGGGTGTCCCTGTTATCCTGTCCCCTGGAAGCCACAGCTGTGCTCAGTATTCACAGCACAGCCCAGCTATTTATAACAGTTATTTTTCATTCTGAGTTTCCAGGTATAATAAGGTGGTTATAAAACTGATTTAGGGATAGAAAAGTTTGATTATAAAGGGAAATTATTCGAAGGTTTCAATGGTAGGAGCAAGTTGTATGAAATAATGGTGCTCTTGGAGGGAAGAGGTGCACAGAACCAAAATCCTTTTAACTGTTCCCTTGCCCCAGGCACGGCCATGCCACCACCCCTCATGTTCCAAGAGGAGGGCTCGGGTTTCCCAGGGAAGAAACTCACATTTCAGTGTCTCTAAGCCTGTCACAGAGCAGGGAGGGCAGGAGGAAACACTGCCAGCAAGGGCAAACCTGCCCAGCAGGATCTGCACAACTGTGGGAACCCTGTGGCACAACAGCACCTCAGAAATGATGGAAGAGTGATGGAGTGGCAGCAGGCAGAGGGCTCAGCCTCCCAGCACACAGGATGGGAAGGAAGGGGCTGGAAGACAGAAAATCTCTGATTTCTCACTCTGGTGGGACCATTTCTTCACACCTTAGCAGCAGCTCCTGAAGAGCAGAGGAGGCTGAAAAGCGACTCCCAGCCCTCCTCAGACTGAGGGCCCCCTGCTCACGCAGAGCTCAGGGCACTGGGGTGGGTGATACTGACTGTCCTGGTCCAGCCCAGGGGATCCTGCTGCTCCCTGCCCAGCCCACAGCCCCCAGAGCTCACTCCAGTGCTGCTGCAGCTCCTTGGAATGGGACAGACCAGGCTGGGTTTACTCTGGAAACCAGAGTTTAAATATCTGCCTTTAAATGAACTTCCATTTTAACAAAAAACAGATTGTTGTTTGCTGGCATTGTGGGAGGAATTAACAGGTTGTTTTGCAGTGGTTTCCTCCTTTCTGATGTGCACAAAGTCCTGCAGAGAGGACACCTCTGCCTGCTGCTGGGAGAGGCTCTGGATGACCCTGTGGGTCCCTTCCAGCTCAGGATGTTCTGTGATTCCATGGGCAGGACAGTGAGCAGGACTGAGAGGTTCCAGCCCATCTGCAGCCCCCTGGGCTCTCAAAACACTCTGGGGGTGAGCTGCAGTGAGTGGGGCAGCACTGCTCCAGCCCTCTGGGATGCAGGTAACCACAGCCAGCAGCTCCCCCTGGGGAAGGAGACAGAGATTCATCACAGAGCACAAGTCACTGTCATCAGACACAGGTGATAAAAGTGCTAATAATGAGGCAGGGAAGACAGGAGTAGAAATACTGATGTGCTTTGTGGAGGGGAGGCTGAGGATGTGCTGGGAGAGCCAGGGAGAGTTTCCCTTATTGCTGTGGAGGGTTAAGTGCAGCCTCTCACTGGGAAGCACTTCCAAACTAATCCCCAGCACCCTGTGAGCTAAAAGGAGATTTCTGGCCTTTACTAATTTTTACTCCATCAGAGACAACAGGGAGATGGGAAGAACACTGATGTTTTACTTTGCTGGGCCCCATGGATAAAGCAGGTCTCTCCTCTGAAATCAGTCACAGGAAAACCAGCACAAGTGTCAGCTGAGAAAGAATTGAACAACAGAATTAACACCAGCCAGTGTAACTGCTGGCAGCTTGCTCCTGGCTGCAAGGGAAAGGAGCAGAGCTGTGCCATTGCTCTGAGAAAAAACTGAGGAGCAGCACCAGGGGCCAGCACAAGAACTCTGCTTTTAGGAAAGGAGTGGGGTGAGCCTGGCCCAGTGAGCCCTGATGTGCCCTGCACTAGCAGCTTCACACAAACCCTGCAGCTGCTCCTCACCCTGGGCTGGACAAACAAACATTAAAGATGGCTCTTCAAAACAGAGGAAAATTAAGGATGTGATAAATTCACTTTTTACAACAATCAGATCTCCTATTTCCACTATTAGGCTGGATGGGGGAAACAAGGACACGGAATAATGTGACAGATTGGCCATTTTGGGGAAATGAACACATTTATTTCAACTGTGCTGACAGACAAAATTCACTTTAAATTACATAACACGGCAATATGTCTTCATCATCCATTACCTGGGAGTGTGTAAGTGAAAAACTGTCACCAGAGAGGCAGCCCACACTTGTCTGAAGGTTCAGGGGAGCTGGCTGGTGCTGCAGACAGGAACCTGCTGTGGGAGGCTTGTTGGGGAGGGAATAGAGAAATCTTATGAGTGCCTAGCAAGTAGTTCTGAAACAAAAAATGAAATAGAGGTGTTGGCACACTTTGACATAGAGGCTGAAAACAGCCATGTGAAGGTTTGAGGCCTCTCCCTTTGTTTAGATGATGCCAAATGCCACAAACACCAAAGAACCAACAGACATCCTGTCCCAAGGCTGGCAGGAAAGGTCTGAAGATAAGGGTTACAGATAAGAAAGCCAGAAAACATGGGAATTGAGTAGTTCCTATAGGTTGCATGCAAATATTAGGAAATTAGTGTATTGTATTAGATTGGTTATTGGAAATTAGAATATTCATCATAGAAGAATTCTTATTGTATTGTAAATGGGAATTTGCTCTCTTGCTCTCTCTCACCCCCTTGCTCTTATCTCTCACTCTCCATGCTCCACACTCTTTCTTACACCCACACCTTCATAATAAAATACAAACCTGAAGAACAGCAAATAATAAGCTCGTGAGTCTGTCCTGACTGTCCAACAACCCAACCCCACAGGATCCCTGTCAGACATGTGTTCTCAAAGGAGGGGGAGACAGTGAGATCCTTCAGCTTTACATCCATTTTTACTGAACCAGTTGAAGAGCCAAGAGCACTGAAGCAAGTCCGAGGTCCACGTTCCATGACATGTCCTGTGGCTGGTTCATTTGTGGGATGGCCATTGAGGGTGGTGACATCACTCTGTGTGTGCCA
This sequence comes from Oenanthe melanoleuca, assembly GCF_029582105.1. Classification (NCBI taxonomy): domain Eukaryota; kingdom Metazoa; phylum Chordata; class Aves; order Passeriformes; family Muscicapidae; genus Oenanthe; species Oenanthe melanoleuca. The sequence goes on from NC_079349.1 coordinate 13,159,287, forward strand.
AAACTGGCCCTGGGGGGGCTGAGGTCACAGTAGAGGTCAGGAGGGATGTTCACAGATTCATGGAATGGTTTGGGTTGGAAGGGATGTCACAGCTCATCTCATGGCAGGGACACCTCCCACCATCCCAGGTTCCAACCCCAGTGTCCAGCCTGGCCCTGGGCACTGCCAGGAATCCAGGGGCACCCACAGCTGCTCTGGGAATTCCATCCCCACCCTCCCAGGGAACAATTCCTTCCCAATATCCCACCCAGCCCTGCCCTCTGGCAGTGGGAGCCATTCCCTGTGTCCTGTCCCTCCATCCCTTGTCCCCAGTCCCTCTCCAGCTCTCCTGGAGCCCCTTCAGGCCCTGCCAGGGGCTCTGAGCTCTCCCTGGATCCTTCTCCTCTCCAGGTGAGCACCCCCAGCTCTCCCAGCCCTGGGAGTGTCTCTGGCCCCTCTGGATGAACTCAGTGGCTCTCCCTGCTCTGGGAGCTGCCTCAGCACTCTGGTGCTCACAGCTGTACCCAGGACCCAAACAGCATCTCCCCTGTACCTGGACTTTGCAGACATCACTTTGCTCCCACACTTTATCTCAGACATGAAGTAATTAGTGAATGCATCCTCAGAATGCTCCATAATCTAAAGTTTCATTGCAAATAAAAGTTTATAGCACTGGTGTTTGCTGGAGAAAGCTGCAGATGTGAATCAGAGGCAGCAATCTCTTCCCCACACCTGAAGGCAGCCTGAAATTACAGAGGAGCTCTCACTGCCTGCTAAAGGGACAAGGCAATAATTTTGAAATCAAGCAACATTAATAATTTCCCAGCTGGTTTATTGATCATAAGTGCTCAGACTGTGCTGTCTCAGAGCACACAGGGACAAACACAGACCACAAAAACACCAAGGGCTTCCTTGCTGCCTTGTGCTCCCAAAAGAAAATTCTGTGATGATCACTGCAAATACCAAAAAAAACCCTTTTCACTAAAAAAACCCTTTTCCTTCCTGCTTGTTTTAATGGATTGCAGCAAATATTTCCCAAGTCTAAGCCTTTAACAGCCCTCATTCCCAGAGTCTATAAATGATATTATCTTTGCTCTTTCAGAGACTTTGAGAATTTTCCTTCTTGTGTAACTTTTTAATTGTGATAACTTCATTTGCAGACATAAAACTAGTGTTCCCACCCTTCTGAGATGATTCTGATTGGACAAGCAGACATTTCACCATAACTTTAAAGATTCAGCTCCTCTGCAGCCCCACTAGAGAACCAATAAAAAATTATTCCAAAGTTCACTACACCCAACTTCCCATGGCTGGGGAATTAGAGAGATCCTGATGTGTTTGGAATTGAATGCAGACACCTATTGGAGCATGATGCTTTCAGGTATAAATAATAATAAATTAAATAAATAATAATAATAAATACCCTTTCATCGTGCTGGCTGTGAAGCTACACCTGCTGGAAAAGCAGAATCAAAGAACAAATAGGAAGAGGCTCATTGCCTGCATCAGATTAACCTGCTTGAGGAGAGGCAGGCCAAATGGGATGTGCTGATTGCTGAAATGCTTTGACAGAGCTTTTACAGAATCACTGGGTTCCCCCTGGGCCACGATTCAGGATCTGAGCTTGGCTCCCTCCCTCTCCAGGCTGGGTTTGTTCACTGAGCCCTTGGGGGTGCCAGCTTTACAGCTGATCTTGATTTCCACAAGCCTGGCCCAAAAAGCTGCTTTTTTTTTGCTGAAAAAGGGTGGTCAGACACTAAGGGTGATAGGAGGACTGGGGGAAAGCCCTTAGAGCAGCAGGGAGAGCAGGTGCTCTGCTCTGCAAGCCCCAAACCATCCAGACTTGACTGAAAGCAGCCACAGCTGCCTCTGCAGCTCTGCTTCAGCCACTTTTAACTGCCCCTGTCCCCTCATTTCAACCCACACCCTCTGCCTTGGGTACTTTTCAGAGTAACACAGCTTAGGAGACAAGATTAGGAATAATTTAGCTGCTGTCTTTCAGATCTCTTTGAACAACAGCAAGATGCCCCAAGTATGAACCTGAAATTTAACACCGTGGTAGATCATCTGTAAGGGAAAGGAAGTTCTCCTTTAGTTGTTTTATTTTTTTTCCCCTTATTTAGTATCTCAGTCAACATCTAAAGGAATTTCCCATAAATCAAAACCTGCAAAGAAACAGGAGGCCACATAAAATGAGTGAGATGTGAGAAACCAGCCATGTCTGTGGCTGGAGGGTGTTCCATAACCCAGAAGCTCCAGGAAAAGTCAGTTCTGTGCAGTTCTAATGCCAGCATCCCCTGATTTGGAGGGCTCCACTCTCCAGCCAAGGCAAGCACTTGCAGCCCATATTCTGAGCAGAGGACAGCCCCAGGGAGCATCACCATCCACTGCAAGAAGCAGGAGCCCATGAAACGTGCCTGATTTATTTCTAGTTCACACAAAGCTTTCAGATGGGATCAAGTTTAATGTTTTGTTTTTGTTCCATTTTATCATGTCTGTATGTAGATGTTTGGTGTAAATCAGGGGAGCCCCCTGGAAGCAAGTGCTGCTCCACTGACTGCCACCCACCCAGGATTTAGCCACTTCTCTCCTAATATATGTCCTGAAAGGCACTTTTATTTATTTATTTATTTATTTATTTATTTGTGGTTGTATTAACTGGGGTCTGCCAGGCTTCCAAATAAAGAACTGCTGTCCAGGGGACAGCAAAATGCTGCTCTTGGCAAGGCTGTTTCCTCCTCCCAAAACAACCTCACTGGCTGTGAACAAACTAGAGCATGGACTGGGAGAGGAGGGATGGGAGGGGAGGGTGGAAGAGGGAAATACAGGAGACCCTGGATCCCTGGCAGTGTCCCAGGCCAGGCTGGACACTGGGCTGGAGCACTGGGACAGTGGGAGGTGTCCCCATGGCAGGGGTGGCACTGGCTGAGCTTTGAGGTCTCTTCCCTTCCAACCATCCTGAGATTCAGTGAGCAGATCTTCCCCAAAATGAGTCACCAAACTGAAATTTCTTTTCTTTGCTTGGCTCTCTAGTGGCACAAAGGCTGGTTGAGCACCTGGGAGGTGCACACAGCCCTGCCTGCCCATTCCCTAGATGCAGGGATATGCATATTTATAAATGAATATATATCAGGTATATAGGTACAGACAGATACATTCACTTTTATGTACATATATAAACATTTTCTCCTCTGCAGCCAGGGACACATGTGAGGTGTGAACCCCCCAGCAGAGTTCCAGAGCTGAGAGAAAGGTGAGCCCTGGCAGGGAAAGGACAGTGAGGCAGCAGCATCAGCAGGCTCAGCCCTTGGCAGGGTCCCACATGGAGCCTGCAGAGACACAGAGGCTGAGGATCTGTCACCTCCCAGGTCTGGGGTGGGCTGCAGACACCTGAGATTCCCTGCTGCCTACAGGGCTTGGTTCTGTGCCCAGGCTCTCAAACAGCTGCAGACATTTCTGCCATGCTGAGCCCTTTGAGCATCCAAGTCCTGGAGGCCACAGGAAAATCATCAGTAAAAATCTCCACTTGTTCAGAGGGAGCTGAGGACCTTGACTTGGCTGAAATTTGGTGTGACCTGAAAGACTGATGCAGAAGGGAAAGGTCTCCCATGGGCAGCAGATCCAGCAGAATCCCCACAGGTGGGGGTTTTGGAGGTGGCTGTGCTGCTGATAAATTCTGCAGGCAGCAGCAGAACACAGCCAGAGCACCAAAACCAGTGAGGTGAGCTGGTGCCAGGACAGAGGTTTCTCTTCTGAGCTCTGGCACTGCAGCACATCCAAGTGTTTGGCTGGACAGAAGCTGCCCAGGCTGACCCCATCTCACCCCCCAGCAGGGTGAGAGCAGCCCTGCAGCCCTGCTGGAGTACCAGCCACATCCCCAGGGCAGCACGGAGGGACTCAGGGAGCCTCCTGGGACAGACCATGTCTCTGCCCTTCCTGCCTTCCACCTCCTAATTAGCATTCCTTTGGCACACTTAATTAGCACGTTAACTTATAGGCTGCTTTCCTATATTTACACCCTCCTAAAGCATCAAGGGAGAGGTCTATAAATTACATCTCGTGAAAAACATTAATTGTGTGAACTCCTTCTAGCATCTGCAGTGCCTGGCTCGTTCCCCACTCTGCCTGGAGCCTGCAAGCACACACAGGTGGGGATTTACACACAGGTGGGGATTTACACACAGGTGGGGGTTTACACACAGGTGGGGGTTTACACACAGATGGGGATTTACACACAGGTGGGGGTTTACACACAGGTGGGGATTTACACACAGGTGGGGATTTACACACAGGTGGGGGATTACACACAGGTGGGGATTTACACACAGGTGGGGGTTTACATACAGGTAGGGATTTACACACAGGTGGGGATTTACACACAGGTGGGGGTTTACACACAGGTGGGGATTTACACACAGGTGGGGGATTACACACAGGTGGGGGTTTACACACAGGTGGGGGTTTACATACAGGTAGGGATTTACACACAGGTGGGGGTTTACACACAGGTGGGGATTTACACACAGGTGGGGGTTTACACACAGGTGGGGATTACACACAGGTGGGGGGTTTACACACAGGTAGGGATTTACACACAGGTGGGGGTTTACACACAGGTGGGGATTTACACACAGGTGGGGGTTTACACACAGGTGGGGGATTTACACACAGGTGGGGGTTTACACACAGGTGGGGATTTACACACAGGTGGGGGTTTACACACAGGTGGGGGTTTACACACAGATGGGGATTTACACACAGGTGGAGGTTTACACACAGGTGGGGATTTACACACAGGTGGGGGATTTACACACAGATGGGGATTTACACACAGGTGGGGGTTTACACACAGGTGGGGGTTTACACACAGGTGGGGATTTACACACAGGTAGGGATTTACACACAGGTGGGGATTTACACACAGATGGGGGTTTACACAGAGATGGGGATTTACACACAGGTGGGGGTTTACACACAGGTGGGGGTTTACACACAGGTGGGGATTTACACACAGGTGGGGGTTTACACACAGGTGGGGGATTTACACACAGGTGAAGGTTTACACACAGGTGGGGATTTACACACAGGTGGGGGTTTACACACAGATGGGGATTTACACACAGGTGGGGGTTTACACACAGGTGGGGATTTACACACAGGTGGGGATTCACACACTTGCTGCCTCTGTTTCCTGCACACAGGTGGGGATTCACACACTTGCAGCCTCTGCTCCTTCCTGCACACACACAGGTGTGCATCTCACCTGAGCCAGGGCTGCCCAGAGCAGCCCCTGTGCTCTGTCAGGGGTTTGTCCAGCATCTCCTGACCACACTGCTGGGGTGAGAGTGGTTCAGTGGGTTCAGCTGCCTGAGCACAGGTGTGTGCAGGGTGCCTGGTTTACTGAGCATGGTTTATTTATTATTATTACCTCAGCCAGCTGGGACGTGCTGCCGCTTGGACTGACTGCCAGACGGGGCTGGTGACTAATTAACAAATGGGGCTGGTGACCAATTACCAAACGGGGCTGCTGACTAATTACCAAGTAAGGCTGCTGGCTAATCACCAAATGAGGCTGGTGATGGTGAGACCTGCAGGCAGAGCCCTGGTTGCAGCCCGACTCCGTGAACACAAAGGAAATCAATGACAGAGGGAACTGCAATTTCCCAGGATTTCAGAAGTGCTGTTTTTCCTTCTACTACAACATATGAACAATGGTCAAGTGTTACTTCTCCATCCACAGTCCTCCCAAAAGAAAGGGATTACAGCTGTACCATTAATATCTCAGTGACCTGGCAGCAAGTCGACAGATTTAATCTGGTGACAAGATGAGTGGCACTGGAATTCTCACATCTCCCCAGAAAATGAAAAATGGGTTCTGCCTGCTACTAGTAAATATTGCTGCTAAGTGAATAAAAATTCAAAAGGGAAAAAGCAATTTTCCTTCTGTTCATATTGTGCTTAGTTCTCAATACACTTCATGCAAGAGGCTCCCCTGGCTGATGGATTCCTCCTAGATTGTATCATGCCTCTGAATTTATATGCCCCAGCTCTTTAAAAGACTGTTTGCCAAGGCCTTTGCATTCCATGTTAGTCTGGTTACTGCTGACATTTGAAAGATGCTGTTGAAGAAAAATCCAAAAGGTTTTTTAAGTAAGAAAAGGAGACAGACCTAGCAGGTAGAGGGAGATTAAAGATTTAGTCAACAGCTGAAATCAAAGTTTTCATGAAGTGGTAATGTCAGAAAAAGTTTACAAGGCCTAATAGAGGGCTTGTGTGTCATGAAAACCCAAATTAAGCTTGGGGTTTTTTTTCCTTCTAGCACTTCACATGAATTTTTCAAGGCTCTGGCTTCTTTGAAACAGCAGAGCAGCAACCCAAGCACAGCCCAGTGAGAGCTGGCAGAGGCTGTGCTGGGATCAGGTGAGTGAGTGGGAGGAAGGCTGAGCTCCAGCCACAGCCCCCCAAGGAGCACAGAGAAGTCCCACTGGATTTGTATTGAGTGTCTGCCAGAAAGCTGCTGTCTGCCATCCAACCCCAGCAAAATGCAGCAAATTGTCAGGGCTGCTCCTGCTCTGAGTGACCATTGGTGCCCCAAGGCATCACTTCAGTCCCACAGACCGTGGCCAATCTGCTCTGCAGGACAGGTGTGGCTGAGGTTAAAGCAGCTGCCACCCTTTTCCTCCACAGTTTCTATCCCTGGTGGGATCAGGACTCCAAGCACCATCCTGGGCTGTTCAAGTCTGCCATGGTCCTGGCACGAGGGCAAAGCTGCTGTGTGTCAGCAAGAGCAATCAATCCTGGCTTGGATTTGCTCCAAGAGCTGAATCTGTTCAGTTTACCCCAGAGCTGGCTCAGCCTCACCCATCCCAGCAGTGGGGACATTTACCTGAAGATAAAGACAGGACCCATCCCAGCAGTAGGGACATTTACCTGGAGATAAAGACAGGGGTTCCTCTGCAGCTGGAGTACCCCAAGGTGCTTAGGTAAGAGGCACTGGAGCCTTTTGCTGGTGTCTCCACATCTCCCATATCAGCATTACCAGTGATTTAAGTAACACACACTGAGAGTATGAAAATGATATCTGGAACCTGGGGATTCAAGGGGCTGGAAGGCTGGTGATGAATAAACCAAATCCATGGCTTGCAGTGAATTCATATCCTCGAACATCCCTGAGCACAGGAGTCAGGGAAGGTGAGGAGAGGAAGCTGCTTGTGCTAAAGCCTCACCAAAACTTCCCTGTCCTTCAGATAATTGAGGAAGACAAGGGTTGAGTAGGCAGCAGCCCTCAATGGGCATAATTCAAGCCTGGAAGTGTTTATGGTGTCAACTCTTTGAGCATAATAGGGAATTACATGAATAGGCTGGCTGAGTTCTTAAAGTAATGGCTTTGTTAAAGGCAGTTAGGATCAGGCACCACTCAGTGCAGCCATGGCACTCAGGCTTTGCTTCCTGCTCAGCCAAGTAACACAACCTGCTCCCTTCTGAAGTAAATACAATAAATGGATACAGAAATTCAGAGCAGTTCCCAGCACCTGCTGTGTAGGAGCACTCTGAGTGTCTATGGGCAGCACTGATGTCCCCACTCTGGCAAGGAGCTGTTCTCATGAAGTTTTGCATTTCAGTAGAGGCCTGGGGTGGTGATAACTGCTCTGGGCTTGCATTCATTATCCCGGGTGTCATATCCCGAGGTGTCACATCCCGAGGTGTCTCCTCAGACCTGAGATCACCTCTGCAGGACATGCAGGTGGTTTGGAGCCCAGCTCTTTCCAATGCCCACTGATGAGAGACTGCAGGAGCTGTTCTTGGAGGTTTCCATGGCTGTTTATTTTCCTTATCTCAGGAATGCTTTGCCCAGTGAACAGCAGTCTGTCCAGCCAGACCTCCAGGGCAGAATCTGCCTGGCAGAGGCAGGACTGATCTTTTATACTCTAAATTACCTACTAGGTATTTACAAATGACCCCCAATAGAATACAATCTTGTCACATGGTCCAGCTCTGCCCCCATCCAATCTGAAAGTGCTAGCATGTCACCCAGCATGGATGACACGGAGAAGAAGGAGGAAGAGGTATCCACACCCCAAATTCTCCATCTTGGCCACGTGTCCCTTAATATAAACATTCTAGAAATCTGCTAATTCTACATTCTAACAGTCTAATTTACACTCTATTAATTTTTGCAGCTTGCATTTCTTCTCTCAATGTTGGCAAATTGTTCCAAGGAGCTAAATCCAGCCCCTGAGACACCTGGGTCTCACTTGAGGGTCTTTGGGGGGTGTTAAACCTCCCAGGGGAGCCAGAGGAACACTCTGGGGGTTGGTGCAGAAGGTGGGAGGGGATCTGTGACTGGAGAGAGGCAGCAGGGGCTGTGCACTGGCACAGTGCCCGTGTCCCCCCACCCCAGAGGCAATTCCACATCCACCAGGGCAGGTGCTCCCCTGGAGAAGGGGATGCCCAGGGGGATGTGTAGGATTCATGCCTGGGGGTGAAATGGGACCTGATTTTGCAGGGATCAGACTTGCTGGGCAGTCAGACCCAGTGACAGGTCAATGTGTCTTTGGGAAATTCTCTCCCTCCAGTTTTCCCCGTGACTCCCAGTGTGGTACCCCGGTCACAGAGCACAATGCAACACCAGTGCCACATCCTCTCACCCTAAGTGCTAAGAGGTTTCCATGGAGATCCTATTTTAGCACTTCACCCAGCTGCAGAGCTCTGAGGACTCATAAGCATGCTCTGAGAGCTAATTAGAGGTTTCTTACACAGTTCCACTAAAGTTGGTCAACTTGTCACCGAGATCCAGGTTAGGAGGCATTGCTAAGATTTGAACTTGCTCTTTGAACAGTGTTTTTTGAAGCAGATCCATTTATCTTCGGTAGAAAAGCTTTTCACATCTTCCACGGGACAGCCCAGGCCAAGGCAGGACACCAGGAGCAGTTAAGCACAGCAGCTAATGAGGTTTTCAGTCAAGGCTTAGGAGTGCACCTCCTGGCTGCAGTTTGAAGTGTGGAGGTCACAGATTTGCTTCTGGTGAATTAATTTTTGTTGATAAACTGGGGGGCACAGACACAGAGCTGAGCTCCTCTGCCATGGCATAGCATGCCCCAGGAATGAGCTGTGCTGTCCCTGCCACCCCAAGCTTGCTGTGACAGGAGATTTCTGGCACTGGCTGATGGTTTCTCTGCCAGTGACCCCAACCCTCCTCCTCCCTGTCCTTTGGGGCTGCTGAATTGGAGTTGTCCCACTGCCATTTCTTTCCTTCTGAAGCTGGGTAATTGCCAGTGACACCTTTTAAATCACTTTGGGGAGGTTTGATGAAACAAACTAGATGGAAATCAAATTTCAAGTAACTGGTAGGAAATTGAAAAGAAAAATGTTTATGGAGCAATTTTCTTTGCTTCCTCGAATGGTGGAAATTGTTAGTGTCACTCATAAATTATTAATTTCAATTTGCCCTGTTCTCTTTTCAGGTTGCAGCTCTACAAGGGCTCGGGCTCTCACTGAAGGTGCTCAGGGGATGGAGGTAGGCAGCAGCTCCCCACACCCCAGGACAGGCTGTCCCTGCCCTTTGGAAGGTGTCAGTCCCTTCCAGTCAGAGCCAGGGTTTGTTTGGTCACCCTGGTAGAACCAGGAGCAGGCAGAAACACCACAGGGCTGGGAACAGGCTGAGGTTTGGACCTGTAGTGAAAGGAAATCCACCCTGGAGTGGTTAACCTGGCTGGGAGGTGGGAGGGAAAGGAATTACCAGAAGGAAAGTGGCTCTAGGAGTCCTCTGATTATTGCATTTGTGCAATTACTGCAGTGGGAGCCAGGAGGGACTCTGGAGGTGTCCCTTGGGGTGCCTTGGCAGACAGAGACCCACCACCAGAAGTGACTCACCTGGTGTGACAGGAGAGCATCCCCAGCAGGCAGGTGGATTGAGAGCAAAACTGATTGGAAAGGACACAACATTGACAGAAAAATAGCAGAGAAAGCAGGGAATTTTTCTTTGAGGGCAAGAGCCATAATTCCACAATCAGGGAAGAGGACATCTTTGGCCAGATGCAGAGACAGATATTAGAAATCAAGAAAAAAACAGTATATAGCAAAATGGAGTGTAGGGGGAAAATAGATAACCATTGATTTTGAATTAGAAGTTATGAAGTACAGAAAATTGCTCTGAGAATCTACATTCATCAGTTAAAAATGCATGACTTAGGAAATGAATGGCAGCAAGGAACAACTGAAATACCCTGTGAACAACAGAAAAAAAAAAAAATACAGCTGCTGCTTTGTTTATAGAGCTGGAGCACCCCAAAGGAGATACCAGGGTGGGCGAGGCTCCTCCTGAGCACCAGGCACAGACAGAGGAAAGGGATCCAGGAGGCAGCTGAAAGGAAGATTTATGCCAACTTTTATTATTTTTTTAAATGGGAAAGAGGTCTTGCCAGCCTTCATTTCAGTCACAGAGGAGATTCCCTGTGTGGCTGCTGGAAGTGGCTGAACAGATGTGATGATTCCAGCCTGTGGAGCTGCACAGCTGATTAGCAATGAGCTCTCAGCTGCAGCTGGGAGACACATGAGGCAGAGCAGGGAGGAGCACAGGAGCAGCCCCTGATGGGCAGCTGTCAGCAAATCTGGGTTCCTCATCGTGTTTTGGAGCAGGAGGCTCAGACTAGTCAATATTTTCATCAGTGACTCAAACAGACACATTAAAAACTCAGTCATGGAAAATCTGTGGCTGACAGAAATCGTGGAGAGATTGATGAATCCCATGGAGCTCTCAGCAGGGCTGGGGTCTGCCAGAGGACTGAACCCTCTCCCATGCCCAGGGATCACCAAGGAGCCCTGAAGGGCTGTGTGGGGGCTCTGTGCTCACTGGGAGTGCATGGACTGGGCAGGGATGTCACCTGTGTGGGTGCTGAGCCCAGCCTGGCTGTGCCACGGCATCCAGGGCTGAGGGATGGGAAATGGGGCACCCAAAGGGGCTCCAGCTGTGTCTCTGGAAAAGCAGAGGGTCTGCAGGCTGGTTCAGTCATCCCACACAAACAGTTTCCTGTGGAGGAGCTGTAAGTGGGGAAATGTCTCAGTGAGTGGGAAGGGAAGCAGGAGCTCCTCCACCTCTCCCGGGGAGAGATGCTGTCCTGGGGAGGCTCGACCTGAAAGCAAGTGGCAGGACTCTGTGGGAGTGGGTGAAATGCAATGGGCTGTGACTTGGATCCTCAAGGACCCTCACTTGGACTCGTGTGTTGTTTCTACCCCCCTGCTGGGAGCACTTTGCTTACAGGGATTGTAGCCCAGAAAAGCCTCGCCACGTGTCCAGGACTGAAGCAAGAGAGCAATTTCCCATTTACAATACAATAAGTATTCTTCTATGATGAATATTCTAATTTCCAATAACCAATCTAATACAATATACTCATTTCCTAATATTTGCATGCAATCTATAGGAACTACTAAATTCCCATGTTTTCTGGCTTTCTTATCTGTAACCCTTATCTTCAGACCTTTCCTGCCAGCCTTGGGACAGGATGTCTGTTGGTTCTTTGGTGTTTGTAGCATTTGGTGTCGTCTAAACAAAGGAAGACACTTTATTGCTTCACCTGGACTATCTTTATCTAATGGATTTGATTTTCTTGTCACTTCTGTCCAAAAGTGTTTGTTCTCAGAGCTGACTGAGCACTGGCCAGACAGATACTGGTGATGTCTAACTTCCCAATCTGCTCCGTGCCCAAGGTTTTATTTTGCTCCTGCTGATTTCCAGTTTGAGGAGATCCTGAGCCTTTCAGCACCACTGGGAAGCAGCTGGCCTTGTCTGCACAGGACAGTTTCCCAGTCAGGCAGGACCATGATGATCCAGAAGCCTCTAGCCCTCTGGGTCACCCCTTTGTGGGGTACTCTGGACCACTGTTGTGCCCAATCCCATGGGAAAAAAAAAAAAAAAATAAAAAAGTGTCTATTTGAACAATCTGCTGCCTGTGGCTGTAGGTCCCAGGGCCAGGTTTACTGAACAAAAACCTTGTCCCCTCCACCTCCCCTGCACATTCCCCCCACTCCCTTGCCTCCAGCCCTGCTTCCCCTCAGCCCCCAGCATCCCTGCCAAGTGTCTCCTGCAGTGTCCTGCAGACTGTCCCCTCCCTGCTCCCAGCAGAGCCACCTGCACCTCCCACGGCCACCAGCAGCCAGAGGCAGCCACTGCCAGCCCAAGGAACAGCCAGCACTGGGGTGGGAGTGGATTTATGTTCCATGGGGAGCTGGAAACCAGAGAACAAACATCTCCAGAGGGGAGGCAGGAAAAGACTCTTACCAAACAAGAGTAACCTCATTGCCAAGGGAGCCAGAGGGGGGTCACTCAGTGACTGGGGGCTTCATCTTTGAATGGCACAGGGGTTCCCAGCGTTCTGCCTCTTCCAGGAAAGTCTCCACAGGACCAGAGCTGAACTGGAGGCAGCAGGAGGAGCAGCAGCAGCAAGGCACCCCCACCTGCTGGGCAGCAGAGCAGAGGGGATGGTGCAGCTCAGCTTGCACAGACCAGGGAGCTCTCATCACTCCTGGAGAGCTTTTTATTCAGATGGAAATAAACCCATCCCTGCAGCCTGGAGACTCAGCCACTTGGATGGCACCTTTGGACCTTTCTCAGTGGCATGGCCTGGCAGCCCCTGCTCCTATTGGGAAGGTGCTGTGCAGACTGGAACATGTTCCAAGCACTGTAATTGCCCAATAAAACCGTGTTTCTTCACCATCCAGTTGAATTAGTGCCTGCAATGTGTTTGAAAGCTTTATAGCCCAGTTAATTGTGAGGCAGTAACAGGAAGGGGCATAATGGCTTTAGGAACACAAGTTGCATCTGTATTTAATGATAGTAAACCGTAAGAAGCCTCCATTGGAATAAAGCAAGGGCTGCTGTAGTGCCCATAAAAGCAGTGATGGCTGTGTGCAGCAGAGATGAGCCTGGGTGCAGCAGGAGAAGGGACACGATGCCTGGGGCAAGGACATTGCCCAGCTCGTGTGACACCCCTGGGCAAGGACATTGCCCAGCTCCTGTGACATCCCTGGGCAAGGACATTGCCCAGCTCCTGTGACCAAGGACATTGCCCAGCTCCTGTGACATCCCTGGGTCAGGACATTGCCCAGCTCCTGTGACCAAGGACATTGTCCAGCTCCTGTGACACCCCTGGGTAAGGACATTGCCCAGCTCCTGTGACATCCCTGGGTCAGGACATTGCCCAGCTCCTGTGACATCCCTGGGCAAGGACATTGCCCAGCTCCTGTGACCATCCCTGGGTAAGGACATTGCCCAGCTCCTGTGACACCCCTGGGTAAGGACATTGCCCAGCTCCTGTGACATCCCTGGGTAAGGACATTGCCCAGCTCCTGTGACCATCCCTGGGTAAGGACATTGCCCAGCTCCTGTGACACCCCTGGGTAAGGACATTGCCCAGCTCCTGTGACAATTCCTGGGGCATCAGTGACACCAAATCTGATGGATCCTTTTCTAACTGTCCATGCACACCTTTTATTTCTGCTCTAACTCATCCCAGTGATATCTGTGCCATGTGTGCTGCTGTCCCCCAGGTTCCTGTGTGTCCCCAGTGCCACTCTCCCAAGCAAGGCTCCTGCTCTGCAGCAGCTCACTGGGACCCCTGCCCCTCACTGCCCAGGCTCAGGCAGCTTTTCCAGCCACTCTGCCCTTCCTGCAGCTCTCTTCTGTTCATCCACCCCCCTGACAGAGCAGGGATGCAGCCTCAGCCAGAGGATCCAGTAACTCATTCAGAGCTGGAATGGCACCACAGGGACTGGCACAAACAGCCACAGTGAGGAGGGGAAGGTGATTAACAGCAATTGCTTGCTTGAAAGATGCACTGTTGAATCACAGCCTGTGCAGTACAGGGAGCCCCTCAGAGTGTGTGAGTGGGAGAATAAACCCATGTGGGCCCTGCTGGGCAGAGATCAGCTCTGGGATGCAGTCAGCATTTCTGGGGCAGGAGCTCAGAGCCTGTCTCTGTCCCACAGCCCAGCCTGTGTGTACCAGGGGAGCACACAGCAGCAGGACCCCACCTCAGCATCCTGCAGAACAGCAACAAAAATACAAACTGAGACCCAGAGAGGATTCACTGCTGCAGGTTCATTACACAAATCCGAGAAAGAGCTGCAGCTAAACATGTTATTAGGTTAAATAAAAGTAAAATGAATTCTTGAAAACGTTTTGAAATTCATCATGTAATTAAGCTATTAATTGAATGGTCTTTCTTGCATGGATTGGAAAATCACACAGGTCCTCATCTCCCTCACTATTGAAAAGTGTGCTCATCATGCACAGTCATTGAGCATTTTCACAAACATTGGATGAACAATAACTGTGAGAAACATAAAGTATTGGTTTTGTCCTCCAGCTGAAATGGCCATATGGAGAGGAGCTGTGTCTTGGAGTCAGCAGCTCCTCATTAATAACAGCACTTGCTATTTTTACTGTTTGCAGCACAAATGCAGCCCTTTAACAGGGGGCAAGAAGGGTTTAATCTGTAAGGCCTTTGCAGTGATTTGTAAGAGAGCTGCTGTGCCCACATTTCTCTGTGACTCAGGGTGAGCTATAATTACTCAGTATTCTGGACAGCTCTCCTACAAGATGTGAATTTATGTGTAAGCAGAGCAAAGGAGGTGGCTGGGGACAGCTCAGGCTGCACACACAGACACACACACACACATTATTTCCTTAGGCTTGCAAAGAAAATGTTTTCCCAGGTGATGGAGTGAGGTCCTGCCCTGGAAGCAGGGCTGCTGAGCCAGCACATTGCCTTGATGGTGGCCAAGGTCTCCTTGTCCTGCTGGACATTCCCTCAGTCCCCACACTCCAGCTGCCCCCTGCCCATCCTGCTCCTGGCTCTGTGGCTGGCAGGGAAAGGAGCACAGTGCTGCCCCCAGAAGCGTGGGGTGTGTGACCACCACCATGCCCAGGGTTTGTGCACACTCAGAGGGCTCTGGGGCAGTGCCAGCAGCAGGGGAGGAGGCTGGCTCTGCTCTCATGTCTGCACCAGGCTGAGCAGACCCACAGACGTGTCCAGCACCAGGATGGATGAGATTGCTCCAGCTCCTCCACTTCCCTTGCAGCTCCCACTGCCCCAGGAGGTCCCAGCTGTGCCCAAAGACAGGAGCCAGGGAGCTCATGCTGCCTGCAGTACCTCCCCTTGGGCTGAATTTTACCCCAAGCCTGGAGTGCAGGGCCAGGAGCCTTCCCCAGTGAGCTCCTGGAAGTGCCTCCACCTGCTACATGGAGTGCTTGTCATCTGAAAAGAGACACCTCAGACCACAGCCATCCCTTGAATGTGATTTTCCTCGTGTTCCAGAGCATCCCAGCCCTGAGGCAGAGCAACCCTGTCCAGAGGTCCAGCAGTTATGCACCAAGGACCTCCCTGGACCAAATACTTCCATTCAATTCCAGGTGTGAGGAGAGAGGCAGTTTGCACCAGAAGTGCTCCACAAGTCAGAGGAGGCAGGAGAGGAAGCAAAATCACAGCAAAATGTGCCACTCCCTGTTCTCCTCCCAAAACAACAGCCCAGTCTCCTGCCCAGAGGAGATTTGACAAAAAACCACAGACCAGGAGAGCCAGGCTGCAGCACAGAGCCTGCAAAATCTGGGGATGCACGTCCCAGGGCTTGGATGCATCTGTCTCATGGTGCAAAGCATTAGTGAAGTTTCTGCCAGGGCAGGACACAGATTCAGACACAATTCCCCTCCAGCACTGAGTCCCCTCTGATGCTGGCCCCGGGTGGATTTACAGCTCCCTGTGCTCGTAAATGTCAGCATGGGCTGATGGATGCAGGAGCTGGCAAGCAGTCCCCCAACTGCAGCAGGTTTCTTTATTTTTTTTCTGATCTTTTACACCAGCCATAAACCAGCTGCTGATTAGTGACAGGTCTTAAAACTTTAGGCAAAAGCTGTTGAAATCAGCTTTAAGTGCTAAGCTTCTCCCAAAGCAGAGCAGCTTAGTGTTTCCCTTTTGGGGTCCTGGATGTGACGTGTGGCCGCTGCTGCTCCCAGGGCAGGACCTCGCTGGGTCAGGGCCAGCCCTGCCCCTCCTGGTGGCACCAGGGGGTCCATCCTTGTGGCCCTGGGTCCCACATGTCCAGGACAGTCACAGAGATGTGCAGAGTCCCCTGCAGTCCCTCTGGGCTAGCACAGTGTCCATGGAGACTGGCCATGGCCCCCAGTCCTGATCCAGTCACAGGTGATGGAACCAACAAGGACACGGGGTGACAAGGCTGAAGAGCATTCCCAGCAGAGCAGTCCCCACTCCTGAGGATGGCTCTGTGCCAATGGGCTACTGCAATTGTGTCTCCTGAGGTTTCCACACAGTACAGATTGCAGAGGCCACAAAACAACGCTGAGCTTGGCTTCACATTTTGAGATGGGAAATTGTCTTTGGTTCTTCTGCCGTGGCTTCCTTCCACCTCCCATGGCTGAGTCCGTGTGTCCAGCCCTGCTGACCCTGCTCTGCTGTGCATGGGGCTGCCCGAGGCCCCTCCAGGCTTCCCAGCCCCTGCAATGTGCTTTGGGCCCTCTGCCTCCTTGGCTCCCCGGGATTTGAGGATGCACATCCCTGTTCCCACTGCCCACCGCCACAAGCAGCAGGTTGGGGTGGGCTGGCTCCAGCTGGACACAGGTACCCAAACAGCCTCCCCATCACTGCCCTTCCCAGCTGGACAGGGGACAGGAAATAAAACAAGAGGCTTCTGGAGTCAGGTAAGGGCAAGGAGAGATCACCCACCCATCACTATCACAGGCAAAACAGACTTGATTGGGAAAATCTGATTTATTGCCAATCAAATCAGAGTTGGGCAATAAGAAAGAAACCAAAATCTTGAACCTTCTGCCCATCCCTCCTTTCCTGCTGGGCTCAACCTCACTCCAGATTCCCACACCTGCTTCCCCCAGCAGTGCAGGGGACAGGGCTGTGGTACCCAACAAACATTGCCCTGCTCCCAAAACCTGGCCATGGATGGATGGATGATGGATGGATGGATGGATGGATGGATGGATGGATGGATGGATGAATGGATGATGGATGGATGGATGGATGATGGATGGATGGATGGATGGATGATGGATGGATGGATGATGGATGATGGATGGATGGATGATGGATGGATGGATGGATGGATGGATGGATGGATGGATGGATGATGGATGGATGGATGATGGATGGATGGATGGATGGATGGATGGATGGATGGATGATGGATGGATGGATGATGGATGGATGGATGGATGATGGATGGATGGATGGATGGATGGATGAATGGATGGATGATGGATGGATGGATGGATGATGGATGGATGGATGGATGATGGATGGATGATGGATGGATGGATGGATGGATGATGGATGGATGGATGGATGGATGAATGGATGGATGATGGATGGATGGATGATGGATGGATGATGGATGGATGGATGGATGGATGGATGGATGATGGATGGATGGATGATGGATGGATGGATGGATGGATGATGGATGGATGGATGAATGGATGGATGATGGATGGATGGATGGATGATGAATGGATGGATGATGGATGGATGGATGGATGGATGATGGATGGATGGATGGATGGATGGATGGATGGATGGATGATGGATGATGGATGGATGGATGGATGATGGGTGGATGATGGATGGATGATGGATGGATGGATGATGGATGAATGGATGGATGATGGATGGATGGATGATGGATGGATGATGGATGGATGGATGGATGGATGGATGGATGATGGATGGATGGATGGATGGATGATGGATGGATGATGGATGGATGATGGATGGATGGATGGATGGATGGATGATGGATGGATGGATGGATGGATGGATGGATGATGGATGGATGGATGGATGGATGATGGATGGATGGATGATGGATGGACAGATGAAGGGATGAGTGGACAGACTGACCCTGCTAGAGAAGAAGTGTGCCATTTTGGGTACATTTTCTGTGGTGATAACCACTCTTTAACCCTCCCCTTCTGCCCTCCCACTCTCCCCATTCCACGTTCAGACTCAGCCTGGCAGGTCCCATCCCTCCCTCCAGAGGGAAGGGCCCCAGTTCCCTGTGGGATCCCTGCTTGGACCATCCATCCCACATCAGGCTGGGCACGTTCCCTCCCTGCTGCTGCTTCTCGCAGGAAGAGAAGTCAGTGAAAATTTATCATAGCACTAAACCTCAAATTGAGCACATTTGAAAGAAGAACAATTTATTCATCAAAAATATAGCTTCATTTTATCTGCAATTATTCTCAAGTTAAGGCTCCATTCAGCAAGTATTTGGCTGAATAAACAGCAATTTTTTATGTCTAAACCATCCCATTTTGACATTTCATCACACAAACAAATGCAGGAGGACACAGATTATTTAGAAAGTTCCCTGGATACTTTATTCATTCCAAAGTGCTGTTCTGGGGTGGTAGGGTGGGAGCAGCCCTTCCAGCCTCTGGCCAGTATGGAAGGACCTGTGGGGCAGAGTCAACAACAGCAGCAGTTCATCAGTTTTGAAATTATGAGAGAGAATCCAAAAAAAGACATGAACAGAAAAAAAAAAAAAAAAAAAAAAAAAAAAAAAAAAAAAAACAGGAACAGAACAAACTTGAGGGGATGCTTTTCCACCAGCAACATCCCTCAGGAGGGCATTCCAAGGAAAAAATCAGAAACACTGGACTGGGGGAAGTTGCTAAAAGGGAGTATATGAGGTGCACAGCAGCTAAACTTCATGCTGCAGAGAAACCACAGGACAACAGTAAAAGGCCAATATTGCTGCATCAGGAGCATTTTAGTGTCCTGAAAATCAAAAAGGAATCCTATAAAAATGGGAATGAGGGTATAAAGGGGAAGCTCAAGCACATGGGGACAGAACCAGAAAGGGTAAGGAGCAGAGTTACAGCCAGTCAGGGGCATAAAAGACAAGGAAATAAGTCCCAGAAATACACTGGGAGTGCAGTGAAAGGAAAAATGAGTCAGCATTTG
Source organism: Oenanthe melanoleuca (assembly GCF_029582105.1). Classification (NCBI taxonomy): domain Eukaryota; kingdom Metazoa; phylum Chordata; class Aves; order Passeriformes; family Muscicapidae; genus Oenanthe; species Oenanthe melanoleuca. The sequence goes on from NC_079349.1 coordinate 13,178,255, forward strand.
TGTCTTGTGATGGCAAGAACCAAAGGGAAGACACAGAGACACCAACAGTGGCTTCCTCACTGTGGCTGCACAGTGCCCAGAGCCACCACCAGCAGCAAGAGAAATTCAGTGTATGGAGCAGTCAGGGGTCAAGGGAAAGCACCCTGGAAAATGAAAGCAACCTCTGAACAATTAGCAGCAGATTGTGAGAGATTTTGAAGGCTTAGGGAATCCTGGGGAAGTGCAGAAAAAGCACTTCTTCTGTGAAAAAAAAATACATAAATAGAGGAAATTAAGAGTTTGGGGAGCTACAGATCAGCCAAGCTGGCTTCAGTTCCTTGAAAAAATTTTGGAACAAATTATTGAACAATTTGTAAGTATCAATACTGTGATAAAAATAAAGGATAAAAATCAGCCAACACAATTCTAGGAAAAAATTAAATCAGGGTGATCTAATTTCCCTCCTTGCCAGGGTATTTGGTGTCATGGAGGAAGAAACAATGGATGTGATCCATCATGCAAAGCCCCTGGATGGAGATGGAGGTGGAGATAGATGATAGATAGATAGATAGATAGATAGATAGATAGATAGATAGATAGATAGATAGATGATGGTTTTGAGAACAAAATAGTGCAGAAAACCAAAATGACACAATCTTGGAGTTCAGTGTCATGCACAGCCCTTCAGCCTGTAAAGGTTTGGCAGTTTGTACTGGGAAGAAGGTGTGATGCTGCAATGTTTCTTCAGAGAGGAAAAAAAAGAAAGAAAAAAGGATGGCTTGTATTTTTAGAAGTTTTAGCAGCCAAATTGTTGTCAGGCTGTCTGTGCTCTGCTGAGAAACACAGTGTTGGGCACAGCCAAGAAGAGCTTTCTCACAGAGCAAAATGTCATGATAAAACTAAGTTTCATCAGAATCCAAACACCCTTCGTGGAAAAAATTGCCAAATTTTGAACAAACTGTATATTGTTTATCTTGTTGTTGTTGTTGTTGTTGCCAGCATCTGCTTATGGGGGCAAAAATGTGAGACTGGGCCTGAATTGCTGCTTTATTTGGAACATGCCACCTTTTGCTTTGGTGTCCTCTGGTGATGCTGGACAGCTCAAGGAATCCAGAACTTTAGTTCTGTTCTGTCTTCCACCATCACCCAGCTTTCCCCTCACTGCTGTCCAACCCCTGCAGCTAGACATGCTTCCAAAAGAAAACAAAACTGGATTCTTATTTCTCTTTCTTCTCTGGCCTTGGACATTTGCCCCAGTGTTCCAGCACTGTCACAGCACTCTGGACTCACAGCTCTCTCAGGCTGGGGAGCTCCTGGAGATGACCCAGCACCATCCAAAGCTGGGTTCTCTGTAGCCCACAGGCTTTGGGATATCCCCAAGGACAGAAAGCTTCTCTCAGGAGTGGTTTCACCATCCTCACAGCCCTTCCCTGGACTTGGACACCCAGCCACGATTCCACCCAGCCCTGCACAGCTGGAACAGCTGGGCACGCTGCAGTGTGGCCAAGGAGGCTCTGGAGCCCTTTCCCAGGAAAGGGCAGCCTTGGTTCAGCCCAAGGGAGGTGCTGTGGGTGCCAGGAGGAAGCAGGCACAGGCAGGGGTCGCAGGGATGCTGCTGAGCCTGTCTGTGACACCAACACCCACCCACCTCCCAGGGAAAATTTGTTGCTTCAGGTTCTTCACAAACGCCAAGTCAGTGTGTGATGGATGGGCTGGGAGCTGCTCCCAGGATGTCTCAAGAGCAGCAATAAAACTGCATTGAGGTGCACTGGGGACAAGCTGGAAAGGAGCTTTTCTGGGGGCCAGGCAGCCCTGGGGCAGAGCAGGACTGGTGGACACGCTCTGGTCTTGCTGGGCACTGCTCCACACACACACACAGCCCTTCCTCTCCCACCCTCTGTACACGTGTGCACCCCAAAAACGCCCTTCCCTGCCCAGACCCCCTCATGGGCACCCCCAGAGACACCCACACACTGTATGTGTGCTCAGCCCGGCTCCCCACGGGCGCTGCCGCTGCTGGGGCTGCTGGCAGCACAGACACCTCCACATGCTCCGGGCAGCGCCTGTCCCACGGCCAGGGACAGCCCGGGTGTCCCCCCGGCCGGTGCAGGCAGGAGGGAGCTGCTGCAGCCTCCGTGCCGCTCACCTGGGGCACCCACCCTGCGCTCCCGTCCCTGAAACCCCCAAATTCCACCCCACGCTGCGGGAGAGCTGAGCACCCCTGTCCGCTGCCAGGACAGCTGGACAGAGAACAGCTGGACAGAGAACAGCTGGACAGAGAACAGCTGGAGTTTCTGGAGCACAGCTGGATAACGGGAGAGTTTCCGTGAGAATTGGAGGGGTGGGGGCAGAGCGGGACAGGGGCTGGAGGAGCCCGCGGGGCCGAGGCGGAAAATTCACGGGAGCAGCGGCTCGCAGAGGGGCCAGACCTGGGCAGGCACCGAGGGAAAGGGGCAGGGACGCGGCTCCCGATGGAGGCCGGAGCTGGCGCTGCCCCCGAGGTGTCCCCGCTCTGTCCCCTCGCTGTCCCGCTCTGTTCTCGCTCTGTCCCGCACTGTCCCCTCTCTGTCCCCTCTCTGTCCCCTCTCTATCCCCGCTCTATCCCCGCTCTGTCCCCGCTCTGTCCCCTCTCTGTCCCCTCTCTCTCCCCTCTCCATCCCCTCTCTATCCCCTCTCTGTCCCCTCTCTATCCCCTCTCTATCCCCTCTCTGTCCCCTCTCTGTCCCCTCTCTGTCCCCTCTCTGTCCCCTCGCTATCCCCGCTCTATCCCCGCTCTGTCCCCTCTCTATCCCCTCGCTATCCCCTCTCTGTCCCCTCTCTCTCCCCTCTCTATCCCCTCTCTATCCCCTCTCTATCCCCTCTCTCTCCCCTCTCTATCCCCTCTCTATCCCCTCGCTATCCCCTCGCTATCCCGCTCTATCCCCTCGCTATCCCCTCTCTATCCCCTCTCTGTCCCCTCTCTCTCCCCTCTCCGTCCCCTCTCCATCCCCTCTCCATCCCCTCTCCATCCCCTCTCTATCCCCTCTCTGTCCCCTCTCTCTCCCCTCTTTGTCCCCGCTCTGTCCCCTCTCTGTCCCCTCTCCATCCCCTCTCTATCCCCTCTCTGTCCCCTCTCTCTCCCCTCTTTGTCCCCGTTCTGTCCCCTCTCTCTCCCCTCTCTATCCCCTCTCTATCCCCGTTCTGTCCCCTCTCCATCCCCGCTCTGTCCCCTCTCTGTCCCCTCTCTGTCCCCTCGCTATCCCCGCTCTATCCCCTCTCTGTCCCCTCTCCCTCCCCTCTCTCTCCCCTCTCTGTCCCGCTCTATCCCCTCTCTGTCCCCTCTGTCCCCGGCGCGGGGCCGCAGCGCCCCCCAGCGGCCGAGAGCCGCCCCTGCCCGTCCTGGAGCCGGGAGCGCTCCCGGGAGCGCCCAGCGCCACCGCAGCACGGCGGGGACACCTCCCCTGCCCTGCCTGCTCCGAACAGCGCCCAGCCCGGCCCTGCGCACTGCCGGGGATCCAGGGGCAGCCGCATTCTCTGGGAATTCCATCCCCACCCTCCCAGGGAACCATTCCTGCCCAATATCCCACCCAGCCCTGCCCTCTGGCAGTGGGAGCCATTCCCTGCGTCCTGTCCCTCCATCCTTGTCCCCAGTCCCTCTCCAGCTCTCCTGGAGCCCCTTCAGGCCCTGCCAGACGCCCTGAGCTCTCCCTGGATCCTTCTCTTCTCTTCCCCAGCTTCCCCAGCCTGGCTCCAGCCCTGGGAGCAGCTCCATGAATTCTCAGAGCCTCCCCTGAATTTTCTCCCCCAGCACGCCCAACCCATCAGCTGTGCCCTCAGCACAGCACAGCCAGGAGTGGCTGCCACCCCCTGAGCTCCCCCCAGAATCAGCCCAAGCTGCATCGCTGTCTCCAGTGGGTGCTGTGACCATGGAGGGGCAGGAGCACCTGCTCAGGATCACACCTGTGTCACGGTGCCCTGGGACAGGAGCTCACCCACCTCCCCAGGGATGAGCAGCCCCTTCCTGACCATCTCCAGGACATGACACTCCTGACACAAGAACCCAGACTCAGAGAGATGAAACAACTCCAGAAAATAAATCTGTTTTCAATTCTATTTTCTTTTTTCTCTCTTTTCAGCCTATTTGGGACCTTGCACACCTTCTCTAGGAGAGGAGAAGGAGGGAAAAGCATGAAGGTTCCCACAAAGTGCTTGTCAATGTAAAGGATGCCTTGCTGCATCCTTTCCTCCTCTCCTGCACAGCCCCAGGAAGAGGAGCCAAGCAGCCCCTTTCCTGGGAATGCTCCCCCAGCACGAGCTGTTTAAATCATTTACAAAGGGCTAAAGGAGAGCTGGCTCCCCTCCAGGCACTCAGGCTCTGTAAACAATTCACCTGGCAAAGGAGTCAGCTGGGAAAAAGGCTTTTCATGTCCATTCCCATAGAAACCTTCCAGCATGATCCTTCCTCAGCTGTAAGAGCAGCAGAACTGTTTCAGGTCTTCACTGCTGTTCCTTTTCCCCAAGCACACTTGTGGACATCTCATGCCTCCCTTCTGCCAGTGGATGGAAAAAGAGAAGGACTCTCTGAAAAAAAAAAACAAAAACCAAAACAACTGATGTGATAAGTCTGATGTGTCTTTCCCTGCCTTGGATATTTCCTAGGTTTCCTTGCAGAGGCAATTTATTTTTGTGATAGCATTGGCCTTTAAGGAGACAGGAATTCACCTGGGTATTTTCTCACTGCTGCTGTCAGGGTGCTTGGAGGGTCAGAGCACCAGCTCATCATCCACACACAGCCCATCCCAGGGCTGGGAGCTCCTGTGCACCCACAGCACGTTCACCCCTCAGGGTGGGCAGCAGGGGATCTGAGCTCTCCCTGAACAGTTCACAGCAGGACATGAAGCCTCTTGTGAAGAAAAAGATGAGAACCCACGTGTGGCTGCAGTTCAGGAAGTGCTGTCCTCAGGTCCATCTCCTCTTGGCTTTGGCCAATGGGTCCAGCTCAGCCTCTGACCCACCCAGCTCTGCCACCCCAGCACCTGCAGCTCCAGGGACACCCATGGCAGGGTCAGGTGCCAGCTGAGGGTCCCACAGGGTGCAGGATCCCATAGGGTGAGGATCCCTCCTGCTCCAGGGACAGCCATGGCAGGGTTAGGTGCCAGCTGAGGATCCCACAGGGTGAGGATCCCACAGGGTGCAGGATCCCACAGGGTGCAGGATCCCACAGGGTGAGGATCCCACAGGGTGCAGGATCCCACAGGGTGCAGGATCCCTCCTGCTCCAGGGACACCCATGGCAGGTTCAGGTGCCAGCTGAGGATCCCACAGGGTGCAGGATCCCACAGGGTGCAGGATCCCTCCTGCTCCAGGGACACCCATGGCAGGTTCAGGTGCCAGCTGAGCATCCCACAGGGTGCAGGATCCCTCCTGCACGCTGGCCCAAGGTGGGAATAAATTGGTAGCACAGGTGCTGGGCACAGGCAGGCATATGGTCAGTGGGAAACAGAGGAGGACCTGGGTCAGCCCTCCCCAAGGAAACCTCAGAGGAGCAGTGCTGGAAGCACAAAGTGCTGGGGCAGCAGGGCTGGAGGGCTCACAGAGCTCTGGGACAGTGAGCACAGAGCCCCAGCCCCAAGGACAGCCTGGTACAAGGCTGGAGGAAGAGGAGGGTGAGGAAGGCTGGCACACACCAGGGAGCAGAGCCAGCAGCTTCCAGATCTCGTGCCCTTGCCCACTTGCCCCACGAGGCAGAAGGATCATCCCACAGGTTCTCCTTGCTGCTCCTTGCCCTCTGTGCTGTTTGTGGGGTCAGAAAGCCTGTGCTGAGGGCTGGCCCCTGAAATACTCATGGCCTGGGCTCCCCTTCTGAACTGCACCTTCTCCTCTGCCAAATTCCCTCCTCACTATTTGTCCCACATTCAGATGTTTTTTCACATTTTACAGCCTCCTCTCAAGCCATCCATAGCAGCTGCTCCTGGGTTTATTCCTGTCACTGGGGCAGGTGAGAGGGCTCAGGGAAGGATTTGGTGTGTGTTCTCCAGCCTGGGCCATGGTGCCACGTGGAATATCACAGCCCAGCTGTGTCTGGGATGTGCCCAGCCATGCACTGAGCTGCCCATGCCAGCTGTGAGCAGGGCCTGGCCATGGTGGGACAGGGACAGTGGCCTCAGAGCACAACGTCCAGCCAAGGGGGATTGGAGCTGGTTCAGTGCTCTGGGTTCAGTGACCCAGCAGGGTTTGGCAGCCTGCAGCACCCTCGTTGGTCTCCCTGCTCCTGGCAGGGCTGCCAGCTCAGGGATTGCCTCTGCTCCAGGTGCCACCATCCTGAGAGAAACCTCATCAGGTTTCATTTCCATCAAAAAGTGGCTTTTGAACATTTCATCCCTGAGCTTGGCTCTGAGACTAAAGTTTCTTCAGGAGCTCAGACCTGGTTTTGCACCAGCGGGATGCAGAAGGGCTGAGCTCTGCTGGCATAGCAGGCAGCACTTGGAAGCTTTCCAAGACCAGAAAAGTGTTTCCCAGGAGTGACCGGTGCCATTAGAGCCTTTGAAGGGAACTTTCTGTGGCAATCGACTGAGAAACAAGGTTTGAACTTCATCCCAAAAATCCGTACATGCAGTCTCATCACGGCGAGGGATTCTGAGTGAATTATTATTGTCACTAAATGGCACAAAAGAGTCTACACAGGGAATGTTTTGAAGGAGGTTGATGCTTTTGCAGAGTTCTGTACCCAGCTCTGTCAGAGGCAATGCCACTGTCTGGCTCTCTCCGTGGAAGGACAAGATGTTCCCAAAGAAAACCTTACAAAGGAGCTCAGGGAATCCCCGAGGTTTCACTGCCGGTTACAGCAATACGGGAGGGCAGGAAAGAACAATTGCAGGAACTGATTTTCCCATCTCCTGCCTGCGCTGAGCATTCCCAGCACAAGATGTCACTGAGGAGCTGGATTCGGACAGCTCTGCATCAGCCCGGAGTCTTCCTCCTGGAAACGGGGCTGGAAACGGGGCTGGAGAGGAAACATGATCACAGAGAGAGGACATGGGCACAGAGAAGGGACGTGGGCACAGAGAAAGCTTGCAGCTGTGAAACAACCCTGCCCAAAGGAAGGGAGCTGGCCGATCTCCCAGGCCAAGATCGAGAGCGTTTCCAGCCGCGGGGTGCCAGGGAGGTGTCGGTAATCTCCGGGGCTCAGCACTGGGTGTGCCGAGGAGGAAAACGCCTGCCAGGAGCGGGACGGGCACTCGCCCTGCTGGGGAAATGCAGAGGTCCTGCCAGCCCTCCGGCTCCGTGCAGCCAGCAAAGCCCCGGCCCATGGCGAGGGAGCCAAGTCTGCTGCCTCAGGCAACCCCGACCAAATAAGAATTCGGCTGAAAGCCCCAAACTGCCCATGCACACATCAGGGGGAGCGAGCACAGGAGCTTGAAACATCTCTCCCATGGCAGACCCCGCAGCTCTGAGATCCCTTCTCCGAGTGTTTCTCCTCCACAGGCTGGACACAGCACAGGCAAGGCTAGGAGGGAACAAGCACCCTTCCAGACATCCTTTGGCCCTCCCTGCGGCTGCCCCGAGCAATCAGCAGCCCGTTGGCCCCGGTGCTCCCCATAGGTCGCCGTCAGGGACCACTTCAAGGCTCCCTTGGGACCCTCAGAATTCCCCAAGGGCCCCCCAAAGGCGTGAAGCCCTCTGTGCCCGGCTCCCGGCGCTGCTCCACGGAAGGAGTTCCTTCAGACCCACCCGGGGCTTTCCTCGAGCCGCACCTGCCCCTCGGGCCCTTCCTGGGGTTCCGGGAGAGAGGAGCCCCCGGGACAGGATGCTTCACGGGGATGGGAATGGTGAAGGCACCGGGCAGGTGTGGGGTGCGCTGGACAGGTGCCGCCGCTCCTGGTGCTGGCCCCTCGACCTTGCCAGTCCTGACTCCTATCCCCGACCCGGTACTTATCCCGGTCCGTCCCGGTCCCAGTCCCGGTCCCAGTGCCAATCTCGGTGCCGGTGCTGGTCCTGGTCCCTCTCCAGGTCCGAGTCCTGGTGCCGGCTTCGGTTCCAGTGCCGGTCTCGGGGCCGGTCCCATTCCCAGTCCTGCCGCCGGTCCCTGTCCTCGCGTCGGCGCCATTCCCAGAATCAGTCCTAGTCCCGGCGCCGGTCTCGTTCCCAGTCCCGCGGTGGTGCTGATACCTGTCTCCGTGCCAGTGCCAGTCCCATTCCCAGTCCCGCTGCCAGGCCCGGTGCCGTTCCAAGAATCAGCCACAGTCCCGGTGCCGGTGCCGGGGCGGTGCCGGGGCAGTCCCAGTCCCGGTGCCGGTGCCGTGCCGGGGCAGTGCCGGGGCAGTCCCGGTGCCGGTGCCGGTGCCGTGCCGGGGCAGTGCCGGTGCCGTGCCGGGGCAGTGCCGGTTCTGGCGGCAGCAGAGCGCGGCCACCGGCGGGGCGGAGCGGGGCCGTGGAGCCGGGGGCCGTTACCGATCCCAGAATCACCGCGGTCCCGGTGCCGGTGCCGTGCCGGGGCAGTGCCGAGGCAGTCCCAGTCCCGGTGCCGGTGCCGGTGCCGTGCCGGGGCAGTGCCGGTTCTGGCGGCAGCAGAGCGCGGCCACCGGCGGGGCGGAGCGGGGCCGTGGAGCCGGGCCCGGGGGCGGTCCCGCGGGCCGTACTTAAGGCGGCGGCGGGCGGCGGCCCCGCCGTGCCCATGGCTCTCCCGAGCGCCGCCCGGGCGCTCCGCGCCGCCGCTCGCCGCTGCGATCACTCGAGCCGCCCGCGCTCCGCGCCCGCCGCCGCCGCCCCTCGAGGGGTCTCCCCGGCGGCGGCGGGCGCGGGACCCCGCCCGGGGCCGCCCCCTCCGCCGCCGCCCGCCGTAGATTTCGGGGACCCGCGCGAGGCGTTCCGCAGCAAGAGCAACGCGGAGCTGCTGCGGGGGCTGCTGGTGCTGGGGCTGTGCGCCGTGGAGCCGCTGGTGCAGCACAACCGGGAGGTGGGTGGAGGAGGGGGTCCGGCTCGTGGGGCTGCTCCCGGGCGGAGCTTGTCCCCGTTCGGGGGTTCCCGGCACTGGACCGGCGCAGCTCTCGCTCCAGGGCCGCCCGCTCCGGGAGATCCCCTTCTGGAGGGGATTCTTGCTCCGGAGAGTTCCATTTCGGAACTGCGAATCCCAGGATGGGGTGTGCCCCTTCCGGACCTGCCGGTGCGGGATGGGGGTTCTGTCGCTCCAGGGGTGACTGCTCCAAATGGGCGGATCTTTCGTTCCAGGAGAATTCCTGTTCTGCAGGATGTTGGTGCCTGCCAGGAATACTCTCCCTCCGGGGGCTGCCCAGCCTGGACTGGCGGGGCTCTCACCATAGAGGTGCCCATTTCGGGACGTATCATTGCCCTGCCGGGGAGACTCCCCGCCTGAGGGTGCGCGTGTCGGGGTGTTCTCGGACCCCGGTTTTGGGGAATGCCAGTCTTGGGTCGTGGGGACTTTTCCTCCGGCGCGGGACGGGTGCTGAGCCGCCGCTGTCTCGCAGCTGCTGCAGTTGTGCCAGCGGGTGCTGGGGCAGACGCTGTTCGAGCGGCTGATGAAGATGACGTTCTACGGGCAGTTCGTGGCCGGAGAGGACCAGGAGGCCATCAAGCCGCTGCTGCGGCGGAACCAGGCCTTCGGCGTGGGCGCCGTGCTGGATTACAGCGTGGAGGAGGACCTGGCCGACGGGCGGTGAGTGCGGGCCGGGCCGCGCTGCCATTGGCTGCGCCCGCCCGGCCCCCCGCGCCCATTGGCTGCAGGGCCTGACGTCACTGCCTCGCCCCCCAGCCGCCACCGCCCGGGGTCCGCACAGGGCGGCGGTGCCGGGACACGGGGGGGAAGTGCCCGGAGCTCAGGGGGTGGCAGTGCCAGGACACGGGGGGGAAGTGCCGGGACACGGGATGGCAGTGCCCGGAGCTCAGGGGGTGGCGGTGCCGGGACACGGGGGGGAAGTGCCAGGACACGGGGGGGAAGTGCCAGGACACGGGGGTGGCAGTGCCCGGAGCTCAGGGGGTGGCAGTGCCCGGGACACGGGGGTAGCATTGCCCAGGACACGGGGGTGGCAGTGCCAGGACACGGGGGTGGCAGTGCCCAGAGCTCAGGGGGTGGCAGTGCCCGGGATACGGGGGTGGCAGTGCCCAGGACACGGGGGTGGCAGTGCCCAGAGCTCAGGGGGTGGCAGTGCCCGGGATACGGGGGTGGCAGTGCCCAGGACACGGGGGTGGCAGTGCCCAGAGCTCAGGGGGTAGCTGTGCCCGGAACACGGGGGGGAAGTGCCCAGAGCTCAGGGGGTGGCAGTGCCTGGAGCTCAGGGGGTGGCAGTGCCCAGGACACGGGATGGCAGTGCCCGGAGCATGGGATGGCAGTGCCCAGGACACGGGGGTGGCAGTGCCCGGAACACGGGGGGGAAGTGCCCAGAGCTCAGGGGGTGGCAGTGCCCGGAACACGGGGGTGGCAGTGCCCGGAGCTCAGGGGGTGGCAGTGCCCAGGACACGGGATGGCAGTGCCCGGAGCTCAGGGGGTGGCAGTGCCCGGAGCATGGGATGGCAGTGCCCGGAGCATGGGATGGCAGTGCCCAGGACACGGGGGGTGGCAGTGCCCAGAACATGAGATGGCAGTGCCCAGAGCTCAGGGGGTGGCAGTGCCCAGGACACACGGGTTGGCAGTGACCCGCACACGGGGTATGACGGTGTCCCGCACTAAGGGGGGGCTGTGTCCCGCACTCGTGGTGCGGAGCTCACTGCGATACTGGGCTCTATCGCTCACTGCGATATTGGGCTCCATCGTTCACCCCGCCCCTCAGCATCCCCCCCTCCAGTCTGCTGCACCCCCTCTGTCCCCATCTATTCCCTGGCACACACCACAGTGCAACCCGTCCCCGGCGGTGCTGCACAGCCCGAACCCTCCTGCACACCCTGAGGGGGTTTCCACCTCTATTCTCCGTCTCCATGGGACGCTGGCCCCCTCCATTCCACTTTCCCTCTGGGATGCTGCCGGCCAGGTCCCTTTTCCCCAAGCCCCTGGGGCGCTGTGTCCTCCTCACCGCTCTGGACAGACAGACAGCGCTGCTGTCCTGCCTGAAGCCCCCTTTCCCCCCTCCCACTGGGAATTGTCCCCCTTTCCTGTCCTCTCTATCCCCCACCGTACAAACACTAGCATGCCGCCTCACACATTTCGGGAGACTCAATGAGCTTGGAGCTCTTTTCCAATCGTAACAATTCCACCACTTCCACCTCTCTCCAGCTGGGGCCGTGCCCCCTTCCCGCACTGCCCCTGGTCCCGGGCAGCCTCCACTGTCCCTGTGCCAAGAGCTGGCAGCAGCCCCCAGCTGCCGGTAACTTTCCATCATTGGGCCGCAGCTCCGCTCCGCTGCGCTCTCCCGACCGATGGCCCGGTCACGGGGTGGGCGGTGTCCCCTCCCCGCGACACGGGTGGCCCCTCCGGGGGAGGCTGGCTGGACGCGGTCCCTGCTGGCAGCTGGGGACACCGTCCGGCTGTCATATGTTTGTCACGTGGAGTTCAAACGCAGCGGGAGCGGCTCTTTAGGGCGGTGTTCGTGCAGGATGTGATGGGGACGCTGCTGCTGGGAGCCTTATCTCTGCTCCACACGCGGGCACTGCTTATCGGGGACCCCCATGTGCCACGGGGGACACTGCCCCTCGCTGCTGCCGTAGATCCCCGGGGGTGAAGGGTCTGCGTGGTGGGAGCATGGGCACGGAGCTGGGCGGGGGAGGCAGGGCTGGGCCAGCCCACAATGGGCCACAAACCTCGGGGGTTTTCCAGAAAAGCCTCCAAGCACCCTGCTGTTCCCGGCAGGGGCGGCTGAAGCTGCGTACTGGGTGTTTCTCCCTGGACGTGCAGCCACAGCCTGGGTAGAGTTCAGCGTTCCCTGGGGCTGAGCCAGCAGCACAGGTGCTGCCAGGCTGGCACTGCTGCCCTCCTGTGCCTGGCCAAGGGCTTTCCTATGGGTGACCATAGAAGATTTTCAGGCAGGCTCTGCCTGTGTCCCTCCTGCTGATGGGTGGCAGTGGTTTGTGAGCTGGCTGCACTGTGCTGCTCCTCCCCTGCAGATTTGGGGTTTGCACATGTGGCTACATGAGTTCTGCCTGTGCTCTGTGGGCCATTCACAACCCAGAGAGTTCCCAGTGCATCCCTGCCCAAGCCCCAGTGAGATTTTGGATATCAGGAAAAGGGTCTCCACCCAGGGGACTGTCGGGCACTGAGCAGGCTCTCCAGGGAATGGTCATGGTCCCAAGGCTGCAGATCTCCAGGAGTGTTTGGACAATCAGCATAGGGTAGGATTGTTGTCCTAGCAGGCCTAGGAGTGGAACCTGATGTCCTCATTTGTCCCTTCCACCTCAGGATGTTCTGTAATTCTATGGACAGGTACCAAGCCCAGGGTGGCATTGAAAGGGTTATCTTGACTGGTGTCCCTTGCCAGCCATCACTCTGGGTCCTCCCTGGCTCTGTCTGGGTTAAAATCCCAAATTCTCAGTGCTTCTGCCAGGGCTGATGCTGAGTAGGGCTGCATGTGGTTGGGAGGGGTGGGCAGCCCTGGGTTCACAACTGCTGCACTCTGGAGCTGTGTCCTGCCCCTTGGTGAGCACTTTGTGCTGCTGCCAGCCAGGAAGCAGAGTCACAAACCACAGCACAGAGGGGATTTTGGCCTCCTGGTGCTGACTTCTGCTGTTCTTCTGGAGCAAGCCCAGCACAATGTCAGGGAAATTCCCTTTCCACCCCAGCATTGGGCTGTGGCACCTCTTCCACAGCGTTTCCATCTGGGAACAACAATGCAAAGTGGGCAAGAAATGACTTACCCTGCCTGCTGCAGGCCCCTGCCTGCCCTGCTCAGGCTGGCATCCAGGACTCTGCCAGCTTGTCCCAGGAGGCCTCAGCCACGTGCTGAAGGCTGCTGCCAGGTCATGGTGACACAGAGGGCTGGGGCTCAGCGTGGCTGCAGCTCTGTGGGGGTGGAGGGGCCACGCTGGGCAGGGGTTCCTGCTACCTGTGGGGTGAAACAGCACCTGCCCCATAGTGGAGGTGGTTGTAGCCTCCTGGCAGCCTTGGGCCACTGGTGGCCCACAGGCATCCCAGGATTGCAGATGGGTTAGGGTTGTGCTGGCACAGGGAGGCACCATCCTGCCCCTGGCATTGCCAGGTGCTCTTTAGGCTCTGCCATGCACAGCGTGGGCTTGGCTTCCTCTGTGAACTCCTTGTGTGGGTATCTGACACTTGCCCCAGTGTGGGATCACTGTTCCCATCCTGGTCAGTGAGCTGCCACCTCCCCTTCTCCTCCTGTCCCCAGTGCCCTGCCAGCAGCTGGGGCAGTGTCTGTTTAGCCTGAAGCTCTCCAAGGCAGCCCTGGGCTGCTGTGTGCTGACAGCTCCCACATGGAGCAGGCTGAAGGTCTGTTCTGCCAAGAGCTTTGCTTCATTCCTATCTGTGGGCTTTTAAGTGCCACCTGTACCTCCAAAATTGACTTTGTGTAAGCACGAGTCTTTTCCTTGGATGTAGTAATTCCAGGACAGCTCCTCCCTGATCCTTCATCCCCTTTGCCAGACCCATTTGCTGCTGAGCACAGCAAACACACTGTGCTGCTGGCACCCTTGGGTAACCCCCAGGGCCAAAGGGTTCGTTTCTGACAGTGGGACCTTTGTGCTACTCCTTTGAGCTGGTTTACTTGCCCTGATCCAAAACTTCCTGAAAGCCCCATCTGTGTGTCAGGTGGATTATCCTCCCCAGCCATCCAGCAAGTCCCCACAACCTGCTTTAGGCAAAAGTGAGCTCCCAGGCTCTGAGCTCAGCCTTGAGGTTGTTCCTGCCTGCACACAGCCTGCCAGGAGTGTCAGGACAGCACCTGGAGGTGGGACCTGCTCTGGGAGACTTGTGGGTTTGCAGAGGGGATGGTTGGGTACAGGCTGGGTTCAGTGGCACTTGGTGCCTGAGGGAATGGCTTTACTGGCCAAGATTAACATTGCAAAGTGAGCAGCTGATGTCCAGGATGAAGTTATTTCTTCAGCTGGAAGGAGTTTCCTTTATTTTGCTTGATGCAGAAGAACAAAGTGAGCACTGTGGCACTGCTTGGAATGCCCCCCTAGGGGATGAAGGAATAGCTGGTGCAGTCCTGCAGCAGAATCCTCCTGGGAAGGGTGTGTTTATCTTCAGGAACACAAAACACCCGGACTCACAGGGGTGCTGTTTGCTATTTGAGCTGTGTGCCTTCTCTCCAGCCACTTCTCCCTGGTACCTCGGATGTTGTGCCCCAAAACGTGCCTTGGGCTCAGAGCTCAGAGCTGTCCCCTGCCCACAGGACCCACGTCTCTGTGTGTCTTCATGTCACAGCAGGATTCAGCTGAAGCTGTCCCCATGCCATGCCATGCCACCTGCTTCAGAGGGAGCTTACCCCTAGCAGGGGCTTTGCTGGCAGCTCCCATTTCTGAGAGTGGGATCTCTCCTGTTCCCTTTCCTCCTCTTTCTGTACTCAGGGACAGAGAGCTGCTTTCCCTGTCCTCAGGAGAGTAAAATCAGGGAGCAGAGCCTGCTGCAGGTGGTGCTTGCTGCTTGCCATGGGCTCCAGCTCTCCTCCCCTGGCTCCCACCAGGCTTGGTGGCACTTTGAGCAATGTGGGCTGTTCCTGGCTCCAGGGGCTGGAGAGAATGCCTTGCTTCTGGTTGCTTATGCTTCCAGCAGCCCCTCATCCTTGTCCCAGGGTTTCCATGTAGGAGAACATGTCCTGGGGCCATGCCAGGTGCCTCTCTGCTCTCCTGTCCAGGCCTGTTGGCTCCCCATGGCTGGTTTTGCTGCTTCCCTTGCACTGTGCCTGTTCCCCATTGGGCATGGCCAGTTTGGGGGCACTTGGCCAAGGCAGAGACCTCCTGGAGGAGATGGCCCTGCTGCCACCCTGGGCTGCTCTCCAGGGGCTGTGCCTGGCCTTAGGGTGCCAGCAAGAAGGCTGAAAGCTACTCAAGCTCAGGAGAGATCTCGTGGCCAACATCCCCCAGGCTGCCAGAGCCCTGTTAGCTCCATGGCAGAGAGTTTGGGCTAGAAATGACAGCCCAGCTGAGGCCAGCTGGAGTTGAAAACGAGATGCTGTTTGTTGAAGCCATGGCACATGGGGCAGCAAGGCACCCTTGGCTTGCTGTGCTCAGGGTCTGGAGGAGCTCTGTGCTTTGTGGTCAGGCTGCTGGTGCCTGGGTTGAGGCTGGATGTCACAGCAAGGACCACGAGCAGGCTGGGGATGGAGCATGCCAGCCCCACCAGACTGACCTTGTCCTTGCCATGGAGTGGGCTTTTGGAGAGCAGCTCTGAACCCTGGGATGGGGCACCCTCAGGGCTCCCAGGTCTTCCTGTTCCTTCCACAGGTGGGTTTCAGGTGCCTGAACTGCAGCTGGATCCCATCAGCAATGGGATGGCGAGGGAACAGCAGGGTCCAGCACAAGGAATGGCAGCACAGGAGCCTCAGAGCTGCCCTGTCCATCAGAGTAGGGCTGCAGGGGGTTGCTGACCTGGCCCTTATCTTTCCTGTTTCTCTTCTTAGCTCCCGCACCTCTGCAGCCGAGAAGGAGATGGGAGGTGAGTGACAGGGGATAGCCTGGAGGCCCAGGCACTGCAGGTCTGGTGTTGTGGGGGAAGGACCAGGTACCACAGCCTCAAAAAATGAGCTGGATGAATAACAACATGGTTCCTGGCCAAGCCTTGCCCCTCAGCAAAGACACAGGGCAAGCAGAGTCCATGTCAGCACTGGGGGATCTTCTGAGGTCCAAGCCAGAGCCTCTCTGCCCTCCACCTGCACTGGAAGCTCCTGGGGAGGCAGTTGGAGCTTGGTGGGGCATGGCCCATCTCCATCCTCTCCCACCACAGGAGCAGAGAAAAGGGAGAAGCGGTTCCGAGCCCACCAGGGGTTTGGGGATCACCAGGCTGGAGTCACTGGTGCCCACACCTATTTCTATGCTGATGAGGCCAAGTGTGACCAGCACATGGAGACTTTCCTCCGCTGCATTGATGCCTCGAGTGAGTGCTCCAGGTGTCCTGGACAGCCCCACTGTTCTGGGGACTGCGAGGATCTCTCAGTCCCACCACCACCCATCCCTCCTGCCCAGGGGCTGAGGGTTAGGCTGACTCTGTCCCTGTGGCTCCATCCAGGTGGCAGTTCAGATGACGGCTTCTCTGCCATCAAGCTGACAGCACTGGCCAGACCCCAGTTCCTGGTGAGTGCCAGAGTGTGACACAGTGTGCTGGGGCAGAGCCACAGATGGTGCTTCTGCTGGGGCAGGTGCCAGGTGGCATCTCTGGTAATGGCAGTAAGGAGTGGGCACCAACAGCCTGTGAGCCCAAGACCCTGGAGACCCTGCCTCAACCTTTGGGAAGACACAAAGAGCTTAGAACTTTAAAGGTGCCAACACGAAGGGGGACGTGTGGGGTCTGCACTGCTTGGCCCTGCTCTGGGGTCAGATCTGCCTTGGCTGGTGTGACCTTGCAAAGCCCTGGCAGGACTGGAGCTCCAGCCTGGGTGTCCCACCTGGAGCCCTGTGCCCACAGGTGCGTTTCTCAGAGGTGCTGGTGAAGTGGAGGAGGCTCTTCCACCAAATGGCCACGGAGCAGGGCCAGGCCGGGCGGGCAGTGCTGGACACAAAGCTGGAGCTGGAGCGGCTGCAGGTGAGCGAGGGCTGCCTGTGGGAGCAGGCTGTGTGCAGGGATGCACTGCTGGAGGGGCCATGGGCAACAGCAGCCCTGAGCTGGGACACCTCAAGCACACAGACCCCTGTAGCCCAGCACTTCTTTTGGTGGCAGGAGGCACTGGCCGGCTTGGGTATTGCCAGCAAGGCAGAGAGCCAGCAGTGGTTCACAGGGGAGAACCTGGGCACGAGCAGGTGAGCTGTCTGGGGGCTGGGAGTGCTGCAGGGCAGGGACACTGGGGCACTTGGTCCAAGTCCCTGGGGCAGCAGCAAGGGGAGGTCCCCAAAGGCCAGCTCTGGGTCAGCACAGCAATGGAACGTAGGGGAAGTTCGGGTGGAGGTGACAAGACAGGACAATGTGGCACACGTCATGTGTCCTTCCTGCTGGTGGGGTTTGGGAGCTGATAGAGAGCCCCCTGCCTTTGCAAGACACCAGCAAGGACCTGGCTCTCTGCTCCCAGCACTGTGGACCTGCTGCACTGGAACAGCCTGCTCGACAGCCGCACCAAGCTGCCCAAGCCTCTGCTCATCCCCAACAGGAAGGTGGGTAGCCCAGAGGGGACCCACAGAGTGTTGGTGGGAGCAGGGCAAGGGTCTCCTGCTCCTTCCAGTAGGTGCTGGTGGCTGCAAAGCTCAGCCATGCTGTGACCACAGTGTGCAACTACCAGGCTGGCAGGGTGGGCTGGGGCACTGGGATGGGTCAGCAGCCCTGGGGTGAGCTCCCTCCAGGGCTGTTTGTGTCCCCCATGGGCAGAGCTGGGTGCAGGCAGGGTGCCACAGAGGTGCTCTGGTTTCAGACTGGGCAGCTGGAGCCTCTGCTGTCACGCTTCAGCGAGGAGGAGGAGCTGCAGATGAAGAGGGTGCTGCAGCGCATGGACGTTCTGGCGAAGGTGAGGCGGCCCCGGGGCTGGGGGAGCCACAGAGGGGACACCCGGAGCAGGCAGCTCCCATGAACACAACTGGGTGTCATTCACCTCAGAGAGCCATGGAGAAGGGCGTGAGGCTGATGGTAGATGCAGAGCAGAGCTACTTCCAGCCAGCCATCAGCCACCTGACCGTGCAGACACAGCGCCGCTTCAACAGGAGCCGGCCCGTCATCTACAACACCTACCAGTGCTACCTGAAGGTGAGGCTGGCACATCCCCAGGCACTGCTGGGGAGGGATGGAGACCTCATCTCCCAAAGCCATGGCAGAGCATGGCACAGCTGGGGCAGCCACAGGTGGCTCTGCAGCAATGATCTTTGTCACATCCCGAGGTGTCACTGCCCGAGGTGTCTCCTCAGAGCTGAGATCACCTCTGCAGGACATGCAGGTGGTTTGGAGCCCAGCTCTTTCCAATGCCCACTGATGAGAGACTGCAGGAGCTGTTCTTGGAGGTTTCCATGGCTGTTTATTCTTCCTTATCTCAGGAATGCTTTGCCCAGTGAACAGCAGTCTGTCCAGCCAGACCTCCAGGGCAGAATCTGCCTGGCAGAGGCAGGATTTGTCTTTTATACTCTAAATTGCCTACTAGGTATTTACAATTATTTTCCAGTACAATACAACTTTGTTAAACTGTCCAGCTCTGTCCCCATCCAATCTGAAAGTGCCAGCATGTCACCCAGCATGGATGGCACGGAGAAGAAGGAGGAAGAGGCATCCACACCCCAAATTCTCCATCTTGGCCACGTGTCCCTTAATATAAACATTCTAGAAATCTGCTCATTCTACATTCTAACAGTCTGATTTACACTCCATTAATTTTTGCAGCTTGCATTTCTTCTCTCAATGTTGGCAAATTGTTCCAAGGAGCTAAATCCAGCCCCTGAGACACCTGGGTCTCATTTGAGGGGCCCTGCCAGGGGGGTCTTAAACCCCGCAGGGAAGCCAGAGGAGCACTCTGGGCTCCCACGGACCTGGTGCCATCTCTTCCCCCTGCTCGCAGGAGGCGTACAACAACGTGACGGGGGACGTGGAGCTGTCGCGCCGGGAGCGCTGGCACTTCGGCACCAAGCTGGTGCGCGGCGCCTACATGGAGCAGGAGCGGGAGAGGGCAGCTCAGATGGGCTACGAGGATCCCATCAACCCCACCTATGAGAAGACCAACGAGATGTACCACAGGTAGGGGACGGCCCCAGCCACGCTGCTGCCCCGGTGGGACGAGGCCTCGCCAGGGACCCGCTGTGGGAGTGTTTGTATGGGATGGACGCTCCTCAGGGACAAACCTCAGCTCTGTACAAGCTGGTGGTACAGCTGCAGTTTATTGTAAGGGTGTGGGTGTACAGAGTCCTGCTAAGGGCTGCCAGTCAAAGCCCAGAGTAGGACAAAGAGAGAATGGGGGGAAGAGAAGAGAGAGAAAAGAGCAAGAGGGGTAAGAAAGAGTAAAAGCAAGAGAGCAATTTCCCATTTACAATACAATAAATCTTCTTCTATGTTGAATATTCTAATTTCCACTAAGCTAACACAAGATACAAATTCTACAGCATTTACATACAGCCTATAAGAATCCTTACATTACCATAGTGTGTTACACTTTAAACTCTAAAAACTGCTCTTTGGACTCTGGCAAGGTCTTCTCTGACCTTTGGACTTGCCCTCCAGCAGAAGACATTGCTCTATCCAGAGGGGATTACTTTTAGCTGGCCATCCTATTGTCCTCTAGTTATTCAGTAACTGAGGTTTGGTATCTCAAAAGTGGCTTTCATTTCAATCATGGTTTCCGTATTCTCAGTATCTAAGCATCCATACTTGTAAGGTCTTCCTGGTTCATCTTTCCCAACAGCCCATCTTGCCTTCCAGGTGCCTGGACTATGTCCTGGAGGAGATCAGGCAGAGCCGGAGAGCCAGTGTGATGGTGGCGTCTCACAACGAGGACACGGTGAAGTTCACCCTGCGCAGGTGAGCGCTGGGCAGGCAGCGTGCCGAGGCAGGGTCAGGGCACTTGGGGAACGTGGGGGCCCAGCAGAGATGCAGGGAGATGTGCTGTGGTTTGTCAGGGTCCCCCTGAGCTCACCTGGGGGGATCCTGGCTCCCACCTGCTGCTCAGGGCTTTAGATGGGGCTTGGAGCTGAGGTACAGCATGGTGGCCCCTCTGGCTGCAGAACTGTCCCATCACCAACCCAGAGGCTGTTGTTAAATCCCTCAAGCTCTACATCCCAGCATCCATCTGGGATGTGGTCAGTGCCACACCCTCCTATTTGGAGATGATCCCCAGTCCTCTGGTGGGACACGCTCCTGGTGAGCTCTGCCGTGTCTGCTCTCCCCCATGCTGAGGGTTACTTTGCAGGATGATGGAGCTGGGGATCCATCCCTCAGACAAGAAGGTGTGCTTCGGGCAGCTGCTGGGCATGTGCGACCAGATCACCTTCCCCCTGGGTGAGTGAGACAAGGGAGGAGGGAAGGAGCCCTGTGTGGCTTGGGGAAGATGTAGATGAGGATGTAAGTGAAGAGTCACATCCCTCTCCTGGAGTTCCATGAGTGGCTGGCAGGGACATTCCCACTTTGAGTCTGAGCAGAGATTGGGGTGTTGCAGGGTGGGGCAGAGACTGGTCCCAGCAGATAGAAACCCTCTCCTGTACCTCCTCAGCCAGGGGGTGTCCATGGGAGGCACATCCTGCATCCTGGGCTCTCTGCTGACAGTGGCACAGGCCTCTTGTGTGACCTTGGCCAGGCAGTGGAGCAGCACTGCCAGGGGCCTGGACAGAAGGACACACGAGGTCCAGCTGCCCAGCCCAGGTCAGGGACTGACCTCCTGCCCACAGCCGTGTCCAGCACAGAGCCCAAGGGCAGCAGAGCAGCAGGAGCAGACTGGGCAGCTGTCCAGCACAGATGCTGCTCTGTCCCGGAGCTCCCTTGGAAGCAGGGCTTGGCCCCGTCCGCAGCCTCCTCCGCTCATGCTGCAAAAATGTGTTAACTTGATGTTTCTGCCTGGACGCTCCTGGGCTGGCCCAGCCCCGGCTGCCGGCACTCCCAGGGCTCCTGGTGACCTCAGCCCGCTCCCTCCAGCGCTTCCCGAGCTCCCGGTGCCGAGCCAGGAGAGGATGTGCTGCTGCTCCCCCTCCCCGTGCCCAGCCTCAGCCTCCTGCACATCCCTCCTGCTCCATCAGCACTCAGGGCAGGGCAGGGAAGGGCAGGTGGCTTTTTTTTCTTTTTTAATTTGCACCTTTGTTTCTTCTTCACCTCTTTAACCCATAACCCTTTTTCTTCACCCTTCTTTTCTCCCCTTCTCCCCCTTTTTTCTCTCCCTTCCTTCCCTTTCCCCTCTCTTTTCCTCCTTGCTCTTTTCCTCCCCTTTTAATGTATCTTCCTCCTATTTTCCCTTTTCACTTTTTTTTTTTTTTTTTTCACTTTTTTTACTCCTTTTTTAGCTTCTTTTTCCTTTTTGCACGTTTTTTTCTCCCCTCCCAGCACTTCCCTGACCCTCAGCCTCTCCCCCTGCAGGCCAGGCTGGCTTCCCCGTGTACAAGTACGTGCCATACGGGCCGGTGAAGGAGGTGCTGCCCTACCTGTCCCGCCGGGCCCAGGAGAACAGGGGCTTCATGCAGAGGGCAAACCGCGAGCGGGACCTGCTCTGGAAAGAGGTCAAGAGGCGTGTGCTCTCAGGAACCCTCTTCAGCACTGAGTGAGCCCCAGCCGGGGCTGCTGCGCCTTCACCCTCCCTCACCGTCACCTCTGCCCATCCCAGCTCTGTGCAGCTCCCCCAGCCCCTCTGCCCGGGGTGAGAAGTGTCCTCGTTGCTGCTGAGCCACCGAACCACTCGCACCTTCTGGTGGCCTCTGGGTCGCCCCAGCTGGCACTGCCCCAGGGATGTCCTTCTGCCATCCCACAGCCTCTCGGGCTGTCTCCTGCCAGCCCACTCTGTGCCTTATGAACACTGTCCTGGCCTTTTTCCCTGGCAGAATTGCACAGGGTGATTTATCCACTTGCCTTGTGCCCATGGGCTCGGATTCAGGTGGGCTGGGTGACTTGGGGACAAGCTGGCCTCAGCCAGAAGCTTCTCCAGCCTCTGCCAGGGTTGGAGCTTTGCCTCCACCAGACCTTTGAAGGGGTGGGATCAGCCCCAGTTGCCTGTCCCAGCTACCTGCCTGCTCACTGGCTTTGCACTGACCAGAGCTGGGCAGGTCCAGGCTCCCCCCCATCCCACTGGGATAAGCTGCCTGGGGTTGTCCATCCTCAGGCACTCGTCCTACAGAGCAGGAGGGGTGAGGGGAGTGGGCTGGCCCCATCCCTGTACCATTCCTGCCCTGCCCACAGTCCCTGGTTCCAATGATGGACCAGGGGCAGTGGGAGCACCAGGAGCTGGACCACAGTTCATCTCTGCTGTACACTGGATTTGTAGAGAATGGAAATTATTAAATCACAACTGTTCCTGCTCCCATCATCTCTCTCTGTTATTGGGCAGCCACTGTGCTAGAGGTGTGGGATTCTTGTAGATGCCCAGGGTGTCCCCCTGGTTCCCAGCTGTGGGTTAACCAGAGGCTGCTCTGAAGCCTTTCTGTCCCTGTGCAGGTCCTTGTCCCCATGGCTCGCACGGGTCCTGCATGGCTCCCAATAGACTGGTCCAGGCTGCCAGACACACAGACATCACTGCATCTGGCACCTCCTGGACACTGGGGCTGCCACACACCTGAGGCTACCAGACCTTTGGGGAAGCTAGATCCTGGGGCTGTCAGGCATCTGGGGGTGCTGGATCCCTGGGTCAGGTGGACACTGGGGCTTTTGGGCTCCTGGGGGCTGCCAGACTGCCAGGACAGACAGACCCTTGGGTCTTTGGGCACTGTGGGACCCCTGGAGCTACTGGAACCACAAGCCACACAGATCCCAGAGCTGTTGTGCCTCTGGGGCTGCCGGATCCCAAATACAGTCAGAGCCGGGGACTGCCAGACCCCCGGGACAGCCAAAACCCGGAGCTCTTGGACACCCACGGCTGTCGAGCCCCCGGAGCTGCTGGATCGCGGGACAGCCAGACCCGGGGCCACCAGACTGCTGGGGACTGTGCGGGCTCTGGAGCTGCCAAGCCGCCGTGACAGCCGATCCCTGGTGCTGTCGGTTCAGGGAGCCACGGGACTCCCAGGACTCCCGGGAGCTGCTGGACCCCCGGGCTGCGCTGGGAGCCGGGATTCCGCATCCTCTCACTCGCCCTCGGGGACCCTCCCCGGTTTCGGCGGCGCTGCCCACCCGGGGGAGCCGCTCGGGGTCGCCGGGGCGGCGGCGGCGGCGGCGGCCCCCGGAGCCTGGCCCGCCGTCAGGGGAACCAATGCGGAATTTCCTGGCTGGCGGCGGAGCCCCTCCCGCCGCTGCAGAGAGGGGCGCGGGGGAGGCGGCGGCGGAGCGATCGCAGCGCGGCTTCCGCCCGCCGAGCGGCAGCGGGGCCCGGCCGGGAGCGGGGCGGGCGGCGGCGGAGCCGGGGCGGGGAGCAGCGCCCGGCCCTGCACGGGCTGTGCCGGCTCCGGTTCCGGCGGGGCCCCGCCGCTGATGGCGGCCCGCGGGCTGCGGCCGCCCCGCCGCGCCCGGGCTGGGGCCGCGCTGCTGCCGCTGCTGCTGCCGCTGCTGCTGCCGCTGCTGAGCCGCGGAGCCGCCCAGGAGCTGAGCCCCCGCGGCAGGAACGTCTGCAGGGCCGGCGGGTAGGAGCGGGGCGGGCAGGTGTGCGGGGCGGGACGGGACCGGGCGGGACGGGACGGGACGGGACGGGACCGGGCGGGACGGGACGCGCTTGCCGGTCCATCCCCCATCTCGGGCAGCCGCGGCGCTGGGCGCCTTCCAAGACAAAGTCCGTCCTGTGCGCGGCTGAGGCAGGGGGAGCCTGTGGCGGGGAGAGCCCGAGGAGCGGAGCCCGAGCGGGGCCAGGGACGTGGGGCTGGTCCCGATCCCCGGGCGGCTGCGGGGAAACGGCCCTGGATGTGTCCGGAGCCGGTCCTGGATGTGTCCGGAGCCAGTCCTGGATATCTCCGGGGCCGGTCCTGGATGTCTCCCGAGCCGGTCCTGGATGTCTCCCGAGCCGGCCCTGGATGTGTCCGGAGCCAGTCCTGGATATCTCCGGGGCCGGTCCTGGATGTCTCCCGAGCCGGCCCTGGATGTCCGGAGACGGTCCTGGATGCCCGGGGCCGGTCCTGGATGCCCAGGGCCGGTTCTGCTGGAGGGAGCTGGGTTTGGGTGTCTCTGGCGATGGAGCCATGAGAGGACAATCCTGCATCCCTGGAGCAGGATTGGGTTGCACTGCTGCCCCTGGGCTGGTGGGATACAGGATGCTTTGGGTATCATGGTGAAGCTGCCCCAGGCTGCTGGGGATTGTGGAACTGGCAGCCCCAGGACTCTCGTGTTTGGGTTCAGAAAGTGGGTGCTGGCACTGTCTAGCTGTCCCGGGGGTCGTATCCTGCCTGCCTGGCTGGGGGCAGGGTCTCAGGGGGTGGCACTGACTTGTCCCTGCTCCCAGTGCTCTCCGTGTCCCACGGGTCCCTTCGCAGAGCATCACTCAGCCGAGCTTCTCTGCAGCGCTCAGGCTCAGTCTGCCCAGGCTCCCGGGCCAGGCTGGCCCCAGCAGAAGGGGAGAGAGCCCGCAGCCGCTGCCTCCCGCCCGGGAGAGCTGGATCCCCTGCGCTCGATGGGGGGCCCAGGCCATAAATGCACCTTTACATCTCGCCTGTGAGGTCAGACGAGTCCACCAGGAAAACATGTGCTTCGGCGAGAGGGGCCGCATAATGGCTCCATTCAGCAGGGCCACAGGGCGCTGGTGCCCCCTCCTCAAATTACAGCCGGAGTTTCCTACGGAGGCATTTCACGAGCCGGAGCAGCCGCAGCTCCCAGCGGCGCGTTCCTTGCCGGGGAGCCCCAGTCCCTCTCGGCAGCCCGTGACCTGCAGCAAAGCTGCTGCTACAGCTCGGGCAGAGGCAATGCGAGTGTTCCTTGTGTTCCTGCGCCCTGCCCCGTGTGCTGGGCTCTCCCCCGGAGCGCAGAGCCCCCTCGTCCCCTCTGGATGGAGGAGGGGAGGTGCTGCACCAGCGCCACGGGGCTCGGGCTCGCTCCCTGTGCCGCCGGCGGTGCCGTGGGATGTTGGGTGGGACAGGTCGGTTGTGTCCATCCTCCTGCAGGACTGGGGCCTGAGGGCAGCCTGGGGGCTGGGGATGGTGGGGCAGGGACAGTGCCTAGGAAGCTCAGGTGATGTTTGCATCATTTTCTATCCCTCACCTTTCTGCAAACCCTTCTTCCCTCTGCCCCCACTCGCTGGGCACCCACTGTCATCATTGCTGTGCACAGTGGGTGTGCAGGACCCCGCTGTATGTTACCATCCAGACCCACCCAGCGGCCCCAAGGCTCTGGTGCTGCAGATCCTGGGGCCAGGGGCAGTGGGACTGGGGGTGGCTCTGGCAGGAGGTCCCAGTGTCCTCCACCCAAGGCTGTTGGACCCTTGGCTCTGCAAAGCCCATCCAGACACCCTGTGGAGATGCCACCACGGGTTTCAGGATTGTGTGACTTCTTGGGACATGGCTCCCAAGTAGAAATTCAAGGAATAATTTAGAGCAGATGAAAAGGGCATATTTGGGTCTCTTGGGGGATTTTGTGTTCTGAATTCAACTTGTCCTTAAATTTGAAGTTCTTTTATAACTGGTTTCCCATTGGTGTGACCAAAGCTGCCCTGGTAACAGCCTGGGCACTGCTTTGTCCCTGTCCTGCTCTCTTGCTAACACTCTCTTCTCCAATCTTTTGTCTTTAATTTTCTTTCTCAGCCTTAAGGGTTTCTATTTATGTCCATGATCCTATTCCTGCCTGCCCTGGGGATGTCTGTCTGTCTGTCTGTCTGCACCCTGAGGCTGGGGTCAGGGAGCTGCAGCTGAGGAGTGTCAGTGCCTGGGACCCAGTGGTCCCAAGAGCACCGTGTTCCAGCTGGGTGGCACCGAGTGATGGGTGGCACAGAGGAAGATGAGCACTGGGAGGAGCAGCAGGGCAGTGATGGGAAGCACTGGGGATGGGGAGGGTGCCAGGGCTCTCTGGGCACTGGGGATACTCTGGGTGTCCTCAGGGCTCCTCTGCAGCTCGTTCAGCTGGGTGCTCTCACATGGGACCACAGGCAGCAGCTCCCAGCTGAGCCCCAGAGTCTTGTTCCTGCTTCCAGGGATGGGAGCCTGCTCCTCATTGCTCAGGGAAGGCTGTGCTGCTCTGAGAAGCCACCCCTGCTGCTTTAGAGTTGTCTCTATAGCCATTGGTAAAGTGATTTTTGGGAGCTGTGTATCATACTAGGTCACAAGGAAAGTATTCTACCTCTGTGAAAAGCCTGGATCCTTAGCTGAGATCCCAGTGACGCTGAGCATGAGCAGGACGTGGCTGTGGACCAGGGGCAAGGCTGGCATGGTCCCTGCAGGTGACAGCTCCAGCTCTGACCATGTCCCACTCCTTTTCCTCCACATCAGCTGAGGTCTCAAGCCCTGGCCACAGCTCAGATGCAGCTTTTCATTGTTTTTTTCCACAGAATTTGTAGTGCTTTGAAGGAAAGAAGGCATTTGCAGGGTGGATGTCTGCAGTGCCGTGTCTGTGTGGGTCAGGAGGCGAGTTTTAAACACAACTCCCAGTTATCCTCCTGAGTGCTCAGGAGGCACATGGAGCAAGCCCTTTGTCATGGCCTGAGACCATGAAACACCTTTTAGTTGCACACCCTGGTGTGACCTGCAGCCAGCACTGAGCCTCTGTGGCTGATGGTGCTCTGGGACATCCCTGTACCCCACTGGGAGCAATGGTTTTCCAGTGCTGCATCCTGGCTGCCCCTCCTTGCCACAGGACCAAGTTTATTTGCTGCCAGAGCTTCTGATAAATGAGGTGGGGGCTGAGCAGGGTGTGGGAGGAAGGAGATTAGCTGTCAGGGAGCAGATGAGCCCAAATCCTGTGAGGCAGTGGGCTGGGTCCCACCTGGGGTGCTGCTCACCTCCTCCAGCCCATGGCAGAATTTTTTCCTCCTGCCACCATGTTCCAGTAACTCCCAACCATCAGCTCATCACAAAGAATACTTTTTGCCACATTTCCCGTGATGCCAGTTTGGTTTAGTAGCCAGGCTGGGCTGTTGGAGGCAGGTTTCCCAGGTGGAAGGGTTTGCTCTTGCAAACCTGTGATGGTTTCAATCTAAAAGCCACCAAACTGAATTTCTAAAGGGTGGAGGCGACCCCAGGTGCAACAGTGAGGCTTTGGCCGTGCATGGGAGGGCAGGAGCACCATGGACCCTTCTCCAGCTCTGCCTGAGTATCCCAGCACAGGTGGCACAGCTTTTTGGGGGGCTCAGGCTGGAGCCTGACTGCAGCCCGGCCAGTCCTCGGGGAGGTGACTTGGTGGTTGTCCCCCCTTTGCATGAAGCCCACCGTGCATCCCCTGCGTGCTCTGTAGGAGCAGAGCCCCACTGAGCCCTGGGATCCCCGTGGGGTGTTTGTGCTGCTGCCATCTCAGCATCTTGCAGCTGCTTCCACAGGCTGCATAGATGGATGGAGCTATTTTGGGCTCCGGCTGCAAGGCATTTTTTCCAGGCCTTGAATCATTTTTGTGGTTCTTTTCTGCCTCTTTTCCAACTCCTTTGCAGCCTGCCACGCAGAGGGGGCACGGTGCTCCCGGCTGGGCCAGGTGCTGCCCACGGAGGGGTGCTGGGGTGGGGCTGCAGCCAGGACCCCACTTGGGCCAGGGGCTGCTGGCAGCTCCTCCCCAGCCCAGATGAGGCAGCCTGGCAGCCAGACGTGATCCTGTGACTGCTCTGGGCTTCGAGCAAATACTTCCTCGCTGTCTCCTCCTCTTTTGCATTTGTTACATATAAAGAGGAAAAGGGGAAAAAAAAAAAAAAAAAAAAAAAAAAAAGCCAAATGCATTCCAGGCTGTGCTGCCAGAGCAGGCTGGGTGAAGTTTTCCCTGACTGCAGCATCGTCTGGGCTGCTTGTGCAGCACTGCTCCCTCGCCTGCAGCACAGCACTGGGGTCACCCCAGGATGAGCAGATGGCTCCAGGGACGAGTAGGGCTCCAGGGATGAGCAGAGCTTCAGGGGTGAGCAGGGCTCCACAAACAGGGGTTTCTGTGGGTCACGGGCAGTGTGCTCCCCATCCCAGCTGCAGCACAATGAGCCCCCAGACATTTGCCTGGGGAGGTTCTTTGAGGTGTCCCCACGTGTCCCCTCCCAGCAGGGAGCTGAGTGTGCCTGCCTGAGCCCCCATCCTGCTCCAGCCTGTGCCAAAAACATCCTGCCTGCTAATGCTGTGCCTGGTACTCCATGGAAGGGCTGGTACTCCAGAGCTCTCAAGAGCTCAGGGACACATTCCAGCTGCCTGCACTTGGCACCCCCCTGCTTGTGCATAGGGACATTACCTGGGAGCTGAGTGTGTTCCAGCTGTTCCAGCCAGCTGCCTTTGGGCTTCCATCCCCAGGCCACAAAGCATCAAGCCTGGGATTCAAGTCATCTTTTCCCCTGGGACATTTAGAACCTTCCCTTTCTTCCCAGCTTTTTTTTTTTTTTTTTTTTTTTTTTTTTTTTTTTTTTTTTTTGGTGGGGGGAGGTGGATAATTTTTTTTTGTTGCAAACATGACTTTTGCTTTTTCGTCACTCCTCATTAATGGAAAAAAAATGGTCCTGTTCTTACTTCTGGCATCACCATAATGGCTGGTGGGGCATCCATGGGATCGCACAGCAGATCCATTAAGTCACTGTGTACTGGAGGAGGAGCTCCCTTTCCCCTCTGGAGGTGCAGAAGCCTCCAACAGGACATCAGGGTGCTCCTGGTGGGTTTTTGGAAAGGACTGGGACTTTCTGAGGGTTGTAACTATTTGTGATGCTTTTTTTATCCCTGCAGCTCCTCGGTTCTCGTGTGCTGCCTGGGATGGAGGCAACAGGGAAGCGAGTGTTTAATAGGTAAACAGCAGGATTCTGCTTCATTGGGCTCTGCCCACCCTTCACTGAGCTCTCCTGGCCTCACCACCACCACCTTAGTGTGTCCTGTGGCTGGGACCCCGTGTCCTGGGGCCCTGCAGCCAGAGCCTGCCTCTCTGCAGTGCTCTAAGCCAGCACCATGTGGATGCAATGGGTGCTCAGCCCATGTCTGGGTCACAGAGCTGTGGGGGATTCCTTCCTTACCAGCCAGCTCTGGCTCTAAGGACTTGGAGATGTTGCCTGGGATCTTAAGGGACAGTGAAGGGTCCCCAGGGTGAAGGTGAAGCTGCAGGGATGGGACTGAGATTCCCAACAGATGCTGCAGCAGCATGGGGACCTGAGCCAGAGCCACCAGTGAAGCTGAAGCTGCCCAGACCAGGCACGTGGCCTCACTGGGCTGCCAAAGACCACTGAGCTTGGACTTGGGCCACACAAGGTGTCACAGCTCTTTACTGGGGCCCCAGTGAGCCCATCCACAGCATGCTGAGCATGAAACCCTGGCAGCATCATTCCCTGCACTGCCAGCACCATGAAGACAGCTGCTTTGGGGCACCCCACAGGGAGGCTGGCCACAGGCTGGCCACAGGGCTCACCATGCCCTGGGAGAGCTGGAGGGGGCACTTTGCAGCTGGGACCAAAGCCCACATAACCAACTAACCCACTGTGCATGAGCCCTGTAACTGCTCACTGCCTGCATTGGGAATGGGGTGTGTCCTGCTTGGAAGAGAGGACAGATCTGCCAGGACAGTGGGGGGAGGATGGTCCCCAGAGAGCTGCTCCCATCTCTTGCCCCCCAACCTGCTCTAACCTGTAGACTCACTGCTCCTAACCTGTGTAATCTGTCTATTTTAGGGGTTTCTATAATATCCACCACCGTAGGTCTAACAACTGCCAGGTAAGGTGGCTGGGATGGGTGGTTGTCCCTGCCCCTCCCAGTGCCTAAGGAAGCTTGTCCAGGGTGATGTGGGATCTGCAAGCACTGCCTGGCTCAGGCATGAGGCAGGAGAGGGCTGGTGGCCTCTGGGGGCAGGTAGCCATGTGGGAGAGGCAGTGCTGGGATGTCAGTGCCCACAGCACCTCCTGCCATGGCCCTTCTCCCCTCTAGCAGCGTGGAGCTGAGCAAGGGACAGCACCACTGGGTGCAGCCTCTGGCAGGGATGGATGGCAGGGGGCTGGTGGCCAGGATGGGTGGCATCCTGTCTGGGTGGCAGAGGTGGAGCTGAGCTGGGTGACAGGAGCTGGTGGAATGTTTCTGGAAAGGGCTCCATCCAGCCCAGGAAGTTACTCACCAGGGTGGCCACAGTGCCACGGCTCAGCAGCACTCAGGGGTCACTGCACACCCCTTTTTCTGCTCTGGAGGGGTCTGGGGGGCTCCAGGGAGCAAGCACTGGTACTCATGGCTGCTGTCTGTCCGTCTGTGCAGCCGTGTGCGAGGGGAACTTCACCTGCAAGGAGAACGAGGTGTGCGTCCGGCCGGGCGAGTGCCGCTGCCGCCACGGCTACTTCGGCGCCAACTGCGACACCAGTGAGTGCTGGCCCTGCCTCTGTGTCCTCGGGGTTCCCCACCTGGCTCCTGCTGGGGGGCTTTCCCCAGATCACCAGGGATGGAGCTGGGAGTGCTCCTGCCCTGCCCTCGGCGCTGTTTCCCGGGGCACTGTCCCCTTGCCGGGGTCTCCTCTTAGATCCGGTGCCCCGGGGAGGAGCAGAGGGAGGGCTGTCAAGAGGTGCTGTTGGGATGTGGGTGGGCTGAGGCCGTGGCTGTCCCCACAGAGTGTCCCCGGCAGTTCTGGGGTCCCGACTGCAAGGAGATGTGCACCTGCCACCCCAACGGGCAGTGCGAGGACGTGACGGGGCAGTGCACCTGCAACGCCAACCGCTGGGGCCCCAGGTGCGAGAACCTCTGCCTCTGCAAGCACGGCAAGTGCGACCAGAGGACGGGCAAGTGCACCTGCGAGCCCAACTGGTGGGGCCCGCAGTGCTCCAGCTCCTGCTACTGCAGCCACAACTCGCAGTGCGACCAGCAGACGGGCAGCTGCCTGTGCCAGCCGGGCTGGTGGGGCCGCGGCTGCAACAACCAGTGCTCCTGCAACAACTCGCCCTGCGAGCAGTTCACGGGGCGCTGCCAGTGCCGCGACAGGACCTTCGGGCCGCGCTGCGACCGCTACTGCCAGTGCTACCGGGGCAAGTGCAACCAGCTGGACGGGACCTGCGCCTGCGAGCCGGGCTACCGGGGCAAGTACTGCCGCGAGCCCTGCCCCGCCGGCTTCTACGGCCAGGGCTGCAGGAGGCGGTGAGTGGCCGGCCCTGCTGGGTCCGGTGCAGCAGGAGGGAGGGCAGCAGGAGGATTTGAGGCGTGCTGGTGATGGGTTTGTCCCCTCGTTGCAGGTGTGGGCAGTGCAAGAGCCTGCAGCCGTGCACCGTGGCCGACGGGCGCTGCCTGACGTGCGAGGCAGGCTG
This sequence comes from Oenanthe melanoleuca, assembly GCF_029582105.1. NCBI lineage: Eukaryota > Metazoa > Chordata > Aves > Passeriformes > Muscicapidae > Oenanthe > Oenanthe melanoleuca. Next base: position 13,209,189 of record NC_079349.1, read on the forward strand.
GAACGGCACCAAGTGCGACCAGCCCTGCTCGCCCGGCTTCTACGGAGAGGGCTGTGAGAAGCTCTGTCCCCCCTGCAAGGATGGCCACACCTGCAATCACATCAATGGCAAATGCTCCCACTGCAACCCGGGCTGGATCGGAGACCGGTGAGTGCGGCTGGGTGCAGCACTGGCTCCTGTGAGAGCAGTGCCTGCCTCCCTGGTTCTCCCAAGGAACAGGATCATTGAAGGGTTGTGCAGCCCTAATCCTGGGCACTAGAGTTTGAGGGAGAGTATCTCAGCTTGAGAGCTGAACCTCACTGCAAGCACCCAAGGTCCGAGGGGCACAGGGAGGGCTCTGGCCTGTTCCAGTTCTGTCCCTCCAGTTCCACAGCCCTGTCAGTGGGCTCAGTCCATCCCTGTGCGCCACTCCTGGCTTCAGAAACCACAGGCCACCCTGGTGATGGACAGCCCATCTCCGTGCATGAGGAGGGATGCTGGAGGTCCCCAGCCCCGTGGGTGCTGCAGCCACCTGCCCTCCTCCCTCCAGGTGTGAAACCAAGTGCCGGAACGGGACGTACGGGGAGAACTGTGCCTTCGTCTGCAGCGACTGCGTCAACGGCCAGTGCCACTTCGAGACTGGCCAGTGCCTCTGCCACCCTGGCTCCCACGGCACATAGTAAGTGAGGCACTGCTCAGCACACCTGGGGCACCCTGGGTCACCCTTGTGTCCTGTGCTGCTGCCAGCTGGGAGGTTCCCTGCAGTGGGAGCGCTCGTGGGCAATAGCTCGGGTGATTTGGTGAGCAGTGGGGGAAGGACAAGCTCACAGAGCAGCAGGGGCTGTTGTGCTTTAGAAAAGGCCTGCTTGGCAAAAACAAATCAACAAAGCAGTGGTTTGTTGGGGGTTTTTAAGTCCAGAATGGATTTTCTATCCCAAAAACAGAGAGAAAGCCACATCCCAGAATAGCAAACAGCCTCACAGACATGGCCTCTGTGGGAGGCTCCTGCTCAAAGCTCTGCCTCTGTCTGGGGCCTTCCCCAGGCCTCCTCCTTCCCCCACTCCAGGGGCACAAGGGCCACCAAGGGTCTTGCTTACATCCCTGGGTAGTTTTTCCCAGCATGGGACTGAAATGTTGCTTGAAAAGATGAGGAAAGCATTTTCCACCCAGCTGGGAGATGCAGACAGATCCCCCAGGTCCTGCCAGGTGGTGCTCAGGTTTTCCCAGCAATTAACTGAGGGTGACAGCAAGGACAGGGATTTGGAGCTGGCATCTTGCCCATGCTGGCATTTCACTCAGGGCATAAAAACAGGGAGCAATTGCATTTTGGGAGTGTTGTGGCACTTTGCCAGCCAGTTGTGGTGCTGGAACAGTTGCTGTGCACTGGCACCAGTTCAGGATGCCCAGCCTGGGCATCATGGCCACCTTTGGTGGCAAAGGCAGAGGTGAGAGAGTCTGAATGCTCCTCAGGGTGGTGTGGTGATGCTTTCAGCACAGTGCCAGAGGGCAGAGTGTGGATTAACCTGCTCTGAGACCCTGGCACAGCACTGGGAAGGTGGGATGGGGGATGCTCGGGATGCAGCCTTGGTGCTGTAACCTTGACCTGAGCTGTGCCAGGCAGTGCAGTCAGGCAGGCTCAGGAACGTTCCAGATGCTCAGGCAGATCCCTGTGACTATACACAAACCAGCACATTTGTCAGCAGGGCACAATTTTGCTAAAAAGGGGATTTCTGCAACGAAGGCAGAAGCAACATCCTTGCCATGCAGTGTGTCCTCTCAGCTCTCTGTCAGGAGGAGGCTAAAGGAGCAGCTGCTGAAATATTGATGTGTGCACAAAGTGCTTTATCTTCTCTGTCTTTCCCAGAAGCGTCAGGACTCTTGTGGAAAAAAATCACCCTCCTCTGCTCTCCCAAAAATCTCAGCCTGGGGCAGAAATATGGGGCCAAGTGGTGGGGTGAGAGGTTTGCCTTGCTGGGGAACTGTCCCTTGCCCCTGTTGTGCTGCATGAGCTGCCCAGTGCAGCAGAGCAGATGCAGAAGCTCAGCACCCATCCTGGCAGGCACGTGATGGACACAGGACTGGCACATGGCAGGCACACAGCAGGCACAAGGCATGGCCAAGGTGGCCCTGTGCAGGCTGCTGGAGTGTGAAATGGGCTGAGTGCCTCGGGGCACAGCCTGTGTCCCCAGGGGAGTGGGTTTGGGCTGGGGCCCACTGGCTGCAGCCCCTCCAGCTGGGATGCAGCTGGAGGAGGGTTTGGTGCCCAGCAGTGCTGCCAACATCTGCCAGCTTCAGCTGGGTCCTGCTCTGCAGTGGCTGGCCCACGGCTGGGGGGGCAGGCTGGCTTGGACATGCTCACCCCATGTTTTCTGTGCTCAAGCCCTTGAGACCTGTGGGTTGGTTCCCATTTATGCGTGTCCCCATCATCTCTGTGATACCATCAGGGAGTCATTTTAACAGCAGTGGAGATTTGGCACCAGGCATTACCAAACTGAGAGAGTCTTAGGGCTGCTCTGTTGTTTTTCCTTCTTGGAGGCAAAAAAAAAGTCAAATCTGGGCACCTTCCCAGCTTGTGGCCGCTGTGGCTCTGCCTGGTTTGATGAGGGTGGGGCTGGGGGTGCCTTGGCCACATCACCGCTGAGCTGAGCTGGAATCCCTGTGTATCAGGGCATCTTCAGATGTGACTGCTGGGTTAATGGCCTTTCCTAATCGCTGTGCCTAATGGTGAAGCCCCGTGCAGAGAGCAGTAAGAGGAGCTGGAGGAGTGCTCCCTGGAGCAGGGAGGGGTTGGGAGAAGGTGGCAGCCAAGTGTCCCCTGGTGCTGTGCCTGGGGTGGGGGATGCAGCCCTTCCCTTCCCTTCCCTTCCCTGCAGCTGTAACCTGACCTGCCCCCCCGGGCGCTTCGGGGCCAACTGTGCCGAGCTGTGCGGCTGCCACGACGGCGCCTGCGACCCGCTGACGGGCGCCTGCCACATGGGTGAGTGCGGGGCCGGGGGCGGGCTCTGCCTCGGGGCTCTGCCCGGCTCAGCTGCGGGTCTGCCTTGCAGAGGCCAACCAGAGGATGGGGGTGATCGGGGCGGGGGCCCTCCTGGCACTGCTGCTCATCCTCCTGCTCTCCCTGCTCTGCTGCTGCTGCGTCTACCGCAAGAAGGACGAAGCCGGCGGGTGAGTGCTGGGGCCGGGAGAGATCTCTCCAGCTGGGAATGCAGAAGGAAGATCAGTGGGCTCTGGGATTGGCAGGGGGTTGCAGAGACCGTGGTTCTGCAGGGAAACTGGGGCAGAGCTGTGCTGCCCACCATGACACTGTGTGGGTACCTGGTCTGAGCAGCCCTGGTGCATCATCAGGGCTGATGGAGGCACTCAGGGTGAGCACTTCCAGGGGAACCCCTCCTGCTCTCCCTGACTTTGTTTCTCCCTTGTGGGCCATCATTTCATGGAGACCTGCCAAGTCCCCCCCAGTTTTTGGGGTCTGGAGCTGATCTGCAGAGGAAGGGCTGAATCACAGCGAGGGTATCACTACACAAAGCCCTCAGAACAAAGCCCTGGGTGAAGGGATGAGGCCTGGGAGATGGGGGAGATGCTGACTGTCCCACGTGGGGGTGGGTGGTCAGTGCTGGGAGGGTGGGCTCCTCCAGCAAGGCCAGGATGCTGACAGCATTTTAGCAGCACGAGGTTAACATCCTACCGTCAGAGTAGGAGTGGGTGCAGACCCAAGGCAGAGGGAAAGGTTTGTGCTGCCCAGCAAGGGATGAGAGGGCTGTTGGAATTTTCCAGAATCCTCCCCTTGCAGCCCTGTGAGCTCAATCCCAGCCAGGCACAGATGGCTTGGAGAGCCTGCAGGCTGCAGGTAGTTACCCTGCAGATAAAGCACAAAACCATCAGGTGTGAATGGCACAGGGAGAGGAGGAACTGCAGACAGTTTCCTCTCTCCCAGGGTGCCCAGACCACAGTGTCCCCAGATTGCTGGGTCACCCGTGGTGCTGTCCTAGCACAGCCCCTTGCTGTGGGCATAGTCCAGGGTCCCTTCAGTCAGCTCACAAAGCCACCCACTCCTGTGGAGAATTGCTTGAAAATGTGGCCCCAGGAGGCTTCAAAACCAGAGAGCAAATAAAGAGAACCCACGTGTTTGGCTTTGGATTGGGATGATTTCTTTTTGTTTTTTTAAGATTTGGGGTGTTGACCAGGCATTGTGGGTATTGTGGGGCTGCACTGCCAATGGCCATGGCTGGATCCAGCCTTCCCACCATTCTCTTTACATCCTGGTGTGGCACAAGCTAGTGCCTGGGGCTGGCAGCAGATGCTGTGGGTCCTCAGCTCCTTCAGCCTGGGCACCCCCTGCCTTCCATCCACCCCATCATCGCTCCAAAACCCCTTTGCACGTGCAGCATCCCTGAGCTGCCCATGAAAGCTGTCCCCACCAGAGGAGGGGAGCAGTGCCTCTGACAGTGCCATCACCTTCCCTGCAGCTCCAGCCAGGACCCAGCAGCAGCCAAGAAGCCTCCAAGGCGTTTGTGTGGGCGGTTCAGTCGCATTGGGATGAAGCTCCCACGCATCCCCCTGCGCCGCCAGAAGCTGCCCAAGGTCATGGGTAAGGCACTGGGGCTTGGGGAACGTGCAGAGAGGTTTTACTGCTGTCAGAGCAGCGTGTGTGGCTCACAGCACCCTTTGCAGCCCTAAAGCAGGGCAGTGAGCATGGCAGGGCAGTGCCAGGGATTCACTGGAAGCATTTCAGTGGTTGGTCTGAGCTGCCTGGCTCACAGGAGCTCAGCCGTTTGTGTCTGCAGCTTCTGGATCTCCAAGCACATTTTGCTTTGTGAGGATGCAAATGTTGTACCTGGTTCTGGAACTCTGCTGAGTAGTTTTGGGTTTACTCTCCTGAGGTTTCCCTGGAGAGGAATTGGTCCCTGTCACTCAGCAAGACACCTTGTTAGTGCTTCTGATCCTGAAGTAAGCCCAGGAGCCAGAGCATCTGGGCAGGTGCCCACCCTCCTGCCATGTGCAGCAGAGTTGAGGATGGAGGGGCAGAGATACAGGTTGAGCTTCCCACTCTGCCCAGGCACAGAACTGGCAAACAGGGAACTGCTGCCACCTGGTAAAGCCCCTGACCTGGCACTGTCAGCTCATCAGGTGCCTGGAGCCTTTCGAGGTTCCTCCCTCAAAAGCTGCTCCCCAGCCTTGGCACCAGCTTTGGGTGCACAGCTCTCCCTGGGGGTCACAGCTGGGCTGGCAGCCTGCAGGCCACCCCTGGGCTCACACCAGCAGTGTTTGGGTACTGCTGTGAGTGGGATCTGCTCCTCAGGTGTCAGTGGTGCCAGTGTGGGTCTGGCTCATGTCACCCCAAATTTGCCAGGGCTAACTGAGCCCTGCACCCCACCATGCATTCTTTCCAAGCAGCAAAGCCCAACCAGCCCCAAGGGTGATGCCGATCACGGGGAGCTTGGGATGGGTGTGAGGGGGTGGCCAGGAGAACTCTGGAATCCCTCTCTCATAGTTCTTCTCCTGCCTCTTCTTGGTCTTGAGACCAGCTGCCACTGTGCAGGCAGGACTGGGATTGTCATCCTGATGCTGTGGCTCCAGGAGATTTTGGGGAGCAATGGCAGGTAGGGATATGTGGGAGGCATCCACATTTCTCTCAGCCTCAACAGCCTGGGAAGAAAAATCCCTGGCAACCATGCTGGAGCCCCCAAGCCTCCCAAAGCTTCAAGGTGCACTACCTATCCTCATTTTGTAATCTGGCTGTGTCCTGGGTCTCTCTGGAGTCCCAGAGTTGCCTTGTGGCCGTGAGTACCAGCCACTCGTCACGCCTCCTCTCAGGAAGCATCTCCCTTCATCCGCTTCCAGACAGCTGCTTTTAATTTTCTCTTTTTGGTTTTTGTTACAAGGAAAGCCATGTTGGAACTGCTGCTTTCCCCTCTCTGGGCCATTTGCTCTTTAAATATATCTGCTTGGGTTTTTCTCCTTGCTCCATGAAGCCAAACTATGCAGGGGCAAGTGTGCAGCACTGCTGTCATTTTAACAGCCCTGCATGTCTGAAGCCAAATTCCCTAATAATGGATAAATGTTCCAGTAGGCATCCCAATAACCCTAAAAGTTATTTTGTTGTAAATAAGGGATGTGCTGCATGGATCAAACAGTCCAGGCAGACAATTGCAGCATGACTGGGATGCAGTTTGGGTTGGGATGTTCAGTCAAAGGTTAAAGACACCTTGAAACACCCACTCTGTGCATGGGGTTTTCCTGAGCTGGGAGGGACCCACAGGGATCATCAGTCCACCTCCTGGCCCCGCACAGACACCCCAACAGTCCCACTCTGTGCCTGAGAGCATTGTCCAAGCTCTCCTGGAGCTCTGGCAGCCTTGGGGCCATGCCCGTTCTCTGGAGCCTGGGCAGTGCCCAGCACCCTCTGACATTATCCTTTTGCAGCCCTTCATCCAAAGCAAGACTCTGCCTTGCTTTGGAGGCCACTTGTCATTGTCCCAGGGAACAAAATCCCGGTGGAAGGGGATGGGGACAGGTGCTTCTTCTGCTGCAGGGAGGGTCAGTCCCTCCTCCCAGCTGGTTGCTGCCTCAGTTTTGTGGGTACCCAAGGAGGATGCTGAAGCTGTGGGCACCTAGGGAAGCCCCTCAAGATGTGTTGGGCTTATCCAAAAAAAAGCCTTAAAATATCAAGCTGGGGAAAAAAAAGTCATTCCAGCCCAAACAACTCTTAACTTCTATCTTGTCTATTTTGTTTTACTAACACCGATTTTCCTCTGGTGGTTTCTTGGTTCCTGTTGGCTTCCTTTGATCATCCTTCTGCATCCATGTGCAAAAGCATATGGAAAAGAAAAATGCAGTCAAGTGATGCTGAAGCAGGAATCAGTGGAATTGAAGCCAGCAGCTGATTTTCTCTGGGAAGGGGACAGTCACAGTGCCAGGACCCTCTCTGCAGAGGGGCTGTGCCGGGCTGCACAGCTCATGGGTGACCACTGGGACACTCACCAAGTCATCATGGGACCCAGGGCTTGGGTGGCTTGTCCTTCCATCATGTGCATCCTCAGTCTGGGCAGCTGGAGATGGGGACAGATGGAACTGTGAGGCTCGAACAGACTCTGCTGCCCACAGCCCAAGCATGGGGGATACCAGGACACTGCTGGTTGATGGTTTCTGTGGCCACTTGCCTGAGGGACCTGGTGGGACTGTGCAGCAGGAGGTGTCCCCGTGCGTTGGATGCTGTCCCTGTCCCTGACACCCAGCAGGAAACTGGGCAGAGGGGAGCTGTGCAGCATCCTGGCTGGCAGCAGGAACTGGGGGGGTCAGCAGAACAGGCACTGACAACAGTTCCTTGTCCTCACAGTGGCCCACCATGACCTGGAAAACACCCTGAACTGCAGCTTCATCGAGCCACTGTCTGTGGTGGAGCAGCCTTCCCCATCCTGGTCGTCCCGTGGCTCCTTCTCCTCCTTTGACACCACAGACGAGGGGCCTGTGTACTGTGTCCCCCATGAAGGTGAGCAGGGAACAGGGTGCATCCCCAGGGGACTTCGGGGACAATACCAGGGGCCTGCTCAGTGACAGGTGTCACTCTTCATGGTGAGGACCGTGTCACCCTGGTTCCTCGTGCAGGTTCCAGTCACACCTCCCACACAGTGTCAGAGCTCCCTCTTCCAGCATCTGCTGCTCCAGGGTTTAGAGCCAGGAGATCTCTGACTGGGAGTCTAACTGGGAGGACACTGTCCTGCGGGAGCATCTCAGTCCTTCCTTCCTCAGGCACGCCCCACCTGACACCACTGTGCTCTCTTCCCGCAGAGAGCATGGGTGACAGCAGGGACAGAGGGACACCTGCCAGCCCCGGGGACAAGCTGGTGGTCCCCATTAGCGGGGAGGAAGCGGGCGAGTACACGTTCCTGAAGGAGACGGGCTCTGTCCGAGCCTTCCCGACCGACAGCAGCGAGACGCCCCTGCTCAAGTCCTCGGACAGCGAACGCTCCTCCTGCGGTTCGGGCTCGGCCGGCGCCGCGCTCTACGCCAGGGTCGCCCGCCTCTCCAAGCAGTCCAGGGAGGAGGAGGATGCCGCTGCGGAGCCCCGCAGCCCCGAGAAGCCGCCATCCCCGGAAAGGACCAAGCCCCGTCCTCCAGACCCGGCCACGAAGCCCAAAGTCTCCTGGATCCACGGCAGGTACAGCTCTGGCCAGTCCAACTCCCTGCCGGCACCCGGCCAGCCCCCAGAGCAAGTGGGCGCCCGGTCCGGCAGCCCCGAGCAAGACCAGAGCCTGGCCAGGAGGAAGAGGAGTCCGAGCGAGACGTCGGCCAGTGTGCAGGGCAGAGCGGAGGAGAAGGGCGGCTCCCGGGGCAAGGAGAAAGCTCAGAAGCAGCCAAAGGAGCCCGGCATCCCCGAGGGCAAATCCAACCTCTGCGGGGAGCCCCAGTCACCCTCCAAACCCAAGCAGAGGAGCAAAGCCGGCTCGGAGCCGATGGAGACCATCAACGGGGCGGTGCAGAACGCCTTCCGAAAGATGGGCGCCTTCCAGCCGGAGCGGCGGGCCGGGGACACCAGGGATGCTCCTTGTAGCCCCGGCACCAGCAAACCCCGCTCCGAGCCGCTGTATCCCCAGCTGGCCTCCGAACTGGCCGCTCAGCTGAAGGAAAAGACTCAGAGCCTCAACAAGGGGGACGGAGGCATCCGGGCGAACGGGGTCGGCGCCCAGCGGGAGAAGCCCACCCCTCCCCAGAAAGCCAAGCGCTCGGCGGCCGCCGGCGGCCAGAAGACCAGCAAACCCTTGCTGCCCACCTCTCCCCATCTGCAAAAACTGATCCCCGCCGCGGCCGAGACGGCAGCCGGGGAGCCCAAGTGGGTGGAGAAGCCGAGTGCCGGCAGCGGCCAGGATCAGACTCTCCCCACGGACCAGACGGCCAAGAAAACTCCCATTAAGAAGCCTCCCAGAAAGAAGAGCCGGGAAGCGAGCCTGGAGCCGCCCAGGGCAGCGGCTGCTGTGCCAGCTCAGGCAGTGCAGTGACCAGGAGCCGGCCACCGGCCCCGCACCGGCCGCACACCGGGAACAAGGACATTTGCCAGCACAACCAGCGAACGTGGGAGCCCGGACTGGGCTAGGGGCACTGGAAGAGCCTTAATCCTCCCTTTATTGCCCTCCACCTCACTCATCGCCCTTTGTGCCTTAGTCCTCCTTGCCCCAGGACCCCGTCCCTCCAGCCGTGCCCGCTCCTGCTCTCCGCCGGGTCTCGGCTCGCCGTCCCTCTGCGCAGGGCGGGACCGCCAGGAGCCGCCCCGGGGGCTCCGTGTGTGGCGTATCCCCCCCACACACTCTTTTTGTAGCAGTATTATCGACCGCATAAGCAGCGCTTGTACTAGACGTGCCCACGGTATATTCTGCAGTAACCGAGCCGCTCGCTTCCCGCTCTCCGTTCCGGTCTGTTTGGGTCGCGGAGCACGGGAGAGGGAGAGAGCTGCTGCTCCGTGCCCGGGGCAGTGCCACAGATGTGCCCCGCATCCACCGCCGGCAGCAGCTCCCCTGCCCCGGCGCCCTCCAGGCACAGCTCTCCACTGCCGGTGCATGCCGGAGTGGGGTCGAGCTGGTTTCGACCGATGCCACCCTCCCTCCCTCCGCCCCGGCGCTGCTCCTGGCCAGGAGGAAGCACTATTTATGGATGGAGCTGGACGCCCTTCGGGCTCCTGCGTCCCGTCCAGTGGGACGGGAGGGATTAGTTTGGTATGAGAGAGCCTGGCACCTCTGCAGAGCGCTTTCCTAATAAAAATGTATTTCTTCCATAGCTGGGTGCCATCTGTCCCTGCCCCGCCTTCCCCTGGGCAGGCTTGAGTGCTCCCTGGTCCTGCGTGGGATGCAGTGGGGAGATGAGTGAGCTTGCAGCAGTACAGGCAGGTGGTAAGCAGCAGCCAGGGTTAGTCCCGCGGGGGCTGCTGCTACACGAGCTCATCGGGCATCAGACATAGCCCTGAGGGCAAGGCGAGGAGCTTCCCTTCCCCCAGGACCCAGCATTGTCCCAAAGGCTGCCCGGTGCCGTGCTCAGACGCTCCTCAGTGTAGCCTGGGTCAGACCCTGAGGTTCAAGAGATCTCTGGCCACTAAGCAAAGAGAGCCCACCTCTGGGTCCTCAGGGTCCTGGGACACAAATGTGGGGGGCATGAGCTCTGAGCTCAGCTTTCTAAATTCCCTGCCCAGGGGCTGCCAACCCTGTCAGCATTTGGGGTTTTCACACAGCTCCAGGCACGGTGCTGCCAGAGGACAAGGCTGGGACAAGCCAGGGGCAGCCCAGAAGCTGAGGCTTCTCCCACACAGCTCCTAACCACGATTCCTAAGCAGGATTGTCCCTGACATCAGAATTGGGGCTGTCTGCTTCCAAGGGAGCCAGGAGCATTGGTGCCTGCCACTGAGCCATCCTGAGCTGTTCCCACCGTGGAGGATGATGGCCCAGAAGACCACCAGAGCAAAAGACCAACCACAGCAGTCTCAGAGGTGATGGAGGCAGCTGATGAGCACCAAGATGGGATGAGACCACATGGAGCCACGACTACAACCAGCCCTGTCCTTCCAGCAGTGTCCTGTTATGCCATGGGCTGTGAAGGACATGGATGAAGCATAGCCACACTTCAGTATAATGAAGGGCTGATGGATCTCCTTTCCAGGCACCCTGCAGGCTTTCTTCCCACCACTGCACGCTGGATATCTCTGACTGACAGCTCCCTGTGATAGACACCAGTGAGGAGGTCTTGTTCAGGGGTTCACAAATCAACAGAGGCTGAAAACCATCTAACAATTTCCTTGCAGCTGTGAAATTATACCCACTTGCTGTTTTGAGCTGCTTTCCAGGGCTGTTCTGGGCAGACAGAAAATTTTGACCTCAAGGAAAACCAGCTGAACCCAGTGGTGTGGAAAAATTAGGTGTTCTGCTCCCCTGAGACAAAGCAGAATCCACCTTCCCTGATAGACAGGTAGGGCTTTTGGTGACAACACACTGGGGAGGAGAAGTTGTGGGAGAGGCTGTGACAGAGCCAGCAGCCCCTCTGTTCCACCAGCACATCACACATGGGATCAGAGGAGCACGGTGACACTTCTGGCTCATTCTCTCCTCCACCAACACTGCAACACTGATCTTCCTCCCATTTCCTCCTGATTTCCCAAAGCAAAGGAGCCCTTGAGCTGGACAACAGCTTGGTTTTCTGGCTTGGCCAGCGAGCAGCAATAAAAGCCAGCCTGCTGCCAACAACTCATTTCCTGTTTCAGGCTCTACCAAAAATAAACTCAGAAGGGAAACTCCAATGAGAATGAAACACACGGGAGACAACTCAGAGCTCTCAAAACTATATAGGAAATTTCTCTGTTTTCACTAGGAAGGGGGATGGCAGTGTCAGAGTGAATTTCATGCTGGATGTGGGGATTGTGAAGGGGGTTGGGCAGCTCCACCAGGGTATAAGGATATAAATATATGTGCAGCTGACACTTCCTGGGCTGCATTCTGCATGGGGGAATGGCTGTTTCCTTCTGTGCCTCACAAAGTGGATGCAGGGTCCTGCCTGCCTGCCCAGGACACTTGGCTCCAGGGATGTCCCCAGGCCATATTTTGTCCTCGAGCAGCCCCATCCAGCTGGCACTGGGCTCTGCTGCCGGGCTGCATGGAGCACCCCAGCTGGGAGCCAGAAAGAGCTGCAGTCATTGCGCCACCACCAGAACCATCTCCCATTCCTCACCCCAGACCTCATCAACATCTCTTGGGGACAGTTGGTGTTTGAGGAAGGCTCTGGTGGTGTTTCAGTGGCAAGAAATAGAAGCCTTTTGCAGGCTACTGCAAGCTACTGCTTGTGTGCTCTCCACCAGCTCCGCTCCACGCAGGTGGCACCAAACCTGCAGAGCCAAGGATGGGCACTGTGCTCCTGCAGGATGGCAGCTCCAGCATCAGCCCCCTGCAGGAAGGAGAAAGCTGTGCTCCAGGGGTCCCTGTGAGCATGGGTGGTGGCTCTGGGACCCTGCACCCCCAGCCCTGGCACGGCACAGACACCTAGATCCAGCACCCACAGCTTTGCCTTGGGATGGTGGAGCCTCTGGGTGGGTATTTGCAGGTTGATTTTCCCTCATGAGAAAATGGGGCAGGGAGGTGGGCAGTAATTTGCCTCTGCACCCTGTGCCCAAGATGCCACAAGACACAGGACATGGATAAAATTACATACTCCAGAGTATATGCACCCACACAAAAATATGTGTGTGTGTATATTATATATATATTCTAATAAGTCAATATACATTATATATATATAAAAAATTTATTCCTGGAATGTATAGGAGTGTATATTATATATAATATACATTATATATATATATATATATACACACACACATAATATATAATATATATGTTATATTATATTTTATATATATATTACATATATATATGTATATATATATATATAAATAACATAATACAAAAATGTATTTGTATGCACTCCTATACACTCCAGGAGTAAAGGTTTTTCTATTTCTATATGTATTTTTGTATATAGACACCTACACTCTCCTATATACTCCCGCAGTACATAGTACATATACTTCCAAATATATAACATGGATTTTATACACTTCTGTAGTTTTATGTATACATATATATATATATATATATACACACACACAATATGTATATATACATATACATATATATATACAAACATGTACTTACCTGTTTTTCTAAGCTCCAGGAGCTGAAGGTGAGGCCTTTGAGGTCAGGCTGAGCCTGCCCACAGCCTCCAGGTGCCAGCCACATCCCCACTGGCCTCGTGGCAGTGCCACCCGGGCAGCTCTCACCACCGTGCCCACAGACCAGGTTTTGGGACACCAATTCCAAGAAGTGCTGTGCTGGGTACTTCCCTGAGGATCTGGGCTTCAGGGAGCTCCAGCACGGACTTGCAGGGAAGCAGGGCAGCCAAGATATCTGGCAGGGACTTCACCTCCTCTGCGAGCAGGACCTGGCACCACTCTAAAGCCATTTTGTCCCCACTGGTGGGCAGGACAAAGCCACGGTCACCTCCTCTGCCCTGTCCTGCGCTGCAACGCGATGCGTGGGCTTCCATGTGAGGATGCACCTTCTGCCCAGCGAGACCTCCGGGGGCGCCTGGGCAGCCCGGAGAGTGCGCCTGGAGGATGGGGCTCCCGTGGATGAGCCTTTAGCGGGGCGCTGAGCACTGAGCACCGTGCAGGGAAGGACTCAGCCGCACCCCCGCTCGCAGGCATCGGGGGCATGCCGCACCTCCCGGCCGCACATCCAGCAAACCCACCCTGGCTCCGTTGTAAGACTCTCCCTCACCCCATGGACTAGTGGAAGTGTTTCCATGAGATCCAGGGCGCCAGTTAATCCCGGGCCGCAATGAGCTGCGCAGAGCAAAGGGATTTCTAACATACGGAGCCATAGCTGGGCAAATCCAAGTGCCCGAGCCTTTATTTCAGCCTCCGCATCATTTGGGAAAAATCCATATTTTTGCAGGGAAAGTACTAGGGCACTGTATCCAAGTGTTTTGAGCAGGAGAGGAGGAATAATTAGGCGGAGTCAGGCCTAATCAGGCAGTACCTGATTCATGCCCAGCCTGTGCTGCCGGCCGCATCGCGCCTGCCCGTGTTTAGTCTATGAGGGAGCACAAATCACTGCGCAATGTCATCCCTCTGCCCGGATCTGGATTTCATTAGGAGCCACATGATCGGCGCTGGCTGCTGCCGGGGCTGGCCGGCTCCCCCCGAGAGCTGCACAGGATGCGGGGCGGGGGTCGGGGCGCGGGGCTGAATGAGCTCCTTGTCTGCAGCGCAGGAGCCGCAGCCTCCTCCTTGGGACGGGGTTTTGTCCCCCTCAGGGGCTTGGAGACCCCGAAAATATCGGGAGGGGAAGGTATTGCAGCCTGCAGCTGTTCTCTGCCCAGATGGTGACCGATACTGAGTTATTTCCCAGGGATTTCGGGTGTCCCTTTTCTGCTGGAAATGGTTCTGCAGGATGAGGGTGTGTCCTGTCCCCTTGCTGAGCTTTTTTCTGTGATTTTTTAGGTTTTGTCCCCAGTCGCGCCGGATCGGGAGGGGGCAGGGACGTTCCTCCCGCCGCTTGGAGCTATGCGGGCTGCATCTCCGGGATTTCTGTCATAGGAATCATCTCTCTCTTTTCTGCTTGCCCTCGTGATTTGCATTTGCTTGCAATAACTTTATACACTACTCTGCAAGCAGAAGAGAGTTTTGCAGCTGCTGGATTCCCGAGCGTGGTTGCGTTGTACATGCTGAGATTCAAAGTGTCCCAGAAAAACGGATTAAACAGATTTTTTGCGTCCTCAAGTGGGAATTGTTCCTGGGCCCATTTCGTTCCCAGGACCCACGAGCTGAGGTCCCTGCCCCTGCCCAAAGTCGGGCTGCTGACACAGAGGGACACAGGTGTCAACTGGGAGTCCCAGCCAAGGGATAGTGCTGGCTCCAGGCTGCTGTGACCCCTGCATACAGCCATATCCTTTACATCTCTTGCATCCCTTGGATTCTTTACATCCCGTAGTGACTCTCACATCCCGTTACACTCTGAATCCCTTGCATGCCTTGCATTCTTAATAGCCTGCTGCAGCCCTTTCAGCACCCTTTACATCCCTTACATCCATTGCATCCTTCTCAGCTCACCGAATCCCTTTTGTCCTGCAGCATCCTTTGTGTTGTGTCACTTGCATCCCGTACATCCTTTGCACTCACCCCTTGCTCCCGTGGTGCCTGTACACAACTCCCAGCCAAGTCCATGCACTTGTGTCTCATCTGAGGTCATTCTTGGTTGTGAAGCCCTGTGGAGTGACCTGGGAGTACCTGCACCAGCCAGCCAGGAGCCTCTCCAGCAGGTCCAGGGGCAGCAGCTCCTGGCCTTTACCCAGGCTCCCCAGAAGCCTGTCCATGGAGTGATACAGGCTTGTCACCTCGCCTCAGATAGACCTGACACTCTTCTCTCTGCAGGTGCAAGGACACGAGAGGCTCCTGGGCTGCAACATGAATTTGCCCTGGCTGAGCATCCATGTCCCATTCCAGGAATGATGTGCACTCAGGACACATGGCTGCAGCATCTCCTCTGAGTCCCCATGGAGCCTGGCCCCGGCAACCAAAGCCTGGGCATGTTTTCCAGCATGTTTCCAAGGATGCACGCTGCCCTTCCAGCCCAGTAGCTCCTGGTGTCCCAGCTACACAGCAGCCAGCCAGCAAGAGAGCATGCAGGCTTCACCCAGCACCACCCAGAGCCAGTGACCACCTCGATCCAGATCTTATTTTAGCTGCAGCTCAGGGGTGAAATTCCCGTTCAGATATTCAGCTCCAGAGGCCAGAGCAGGGGAAACACTTCTACTCTGCAGTGTTTAAATTGGAATAAATCCGGTGAGCCTGAGGCTGAAGCTCTGGCACTCCCAGCCGTGTGCTTCCCTTGCCTGGGGGATGAGGTGAGGGCCCACAAAAGGTTAAAGTGGCTTGAAAACACAGGGGGCAAGGCTGGGGAGAGGTGGCAAAGCCACTGCCACTGGGTGGGTGACCATGCAGCCAGTGCAGGGTGGAGTCAGAGGGCTGCTGCTGGCGCCCCTACCTCAGAAGGCTCTTGGAGGGTCCAAAGAGATGTTGGAGGAGACTTGAGGAAACCATCCAAGCCAAGCTGGCTGAGAAGAGACAGATCCAGGCTTGAGGAGAGGAGCCCCCCAGAGCTGGCTCTGGGGGGGGTTGCTGCTTCAAGAAAACTCTGGCTCCAGCCCAGGCTCAGGCACCAGGCAGCGACTGACTGCAGGACCATGTCTTGGGCAGAGCTGCTGTCCAGCCACCAGCACTGGCCAGCTCGGTCCATTCCCGTGCCATGGACAGCACAGCCACTGCTGGGATGCTCGCCAGCCCTCAGCCCAAGGTCAGACAGTGCTGACCTGTACCTGACTCCACAGTGAAGGCAGTAAAGCCACATTTGGTGCAGAATTAGCAGTGCATTGGCCTCTTGTAGTGTCAGCTGGCTGCCTGGTGACACCACACTCACCAAAGGTTGAGGGGGGCACTCCTGGCTCTGGAGAGGTGACTCAGAGCCATGGTGGTGTGGCAGCTCTCCCAGGGACTCCAGACTTGGACAGGCATCTCCTGCAGGAGGGTGTGTGCTGGTGGTTCTTGGGGATTGTTCCCTATGGCAATATGCCCCCATGCACCATGCTCCACAGACAACCAGCTCCTGTTGTATTTCTTGTCCCCCTGCTTCCACCCGGCCTCCTCTGTACCAGCAGTATGAGGAAAGCCTTGCAACTGGTTTGGGGGCTCAAGAAGCAGCAGCAGGACGAGATCAACACAGATTCCACTGTGCCAAGGGAAAGAACATCCCACTCTCCCAGTGCAGAGGTCCCACGGCCGTGAGCATCAAAATGTGGCCTCATCCTGCCCAGCAGGAAGAATCCCACTGGGGTCTTCCCCAGCCACTCTCTCACTCCATGGTGGGGGTGACAGGGTGAGGAAGAACAGGGGAGCTTTCTCAGGTCTGTCTGTCCCTTCATAGTTCAATCCAGGCTTAGTTAAGGCTCTTCCTGGGCTTCACAACCCAGCTGCAAGGTTGTTTCAAGCCCTTGGGTGCAGATGCTGTGGTTTCATTCTCAGTGCTGGTATGTTCTATGGAGCTCAGGAAGGACCTGTGCTTCCTCCACCCATGCTGTGTCACCTGCACTGCTTGTGGCATCACTGCAAACACTGTTAGCTGGTCAGGGACTACCCCAGCTCAGCCTGAGCCCATTCCCCAGGAGCTTCTTGCACATCCCAACATATCCTGATGTACTCCCTGCCTGGACAAATAGAGCATGGGACACCTCAGGTCATATGTCCCCATGTGTGCCACTCACCTATCTCCCCTACATTCCCAGATCCAGCCTAGGGCGACAGATTGTCCCCAACAGCTGACCCAGCCACTGTACAGCTCACTGAGCTCCTTCCTTCAACCAAAGCCCATGTCCCTCTGTCCCCATGGCACTTGTGCAGGTCCTGGCAGAGGACCCTGTCCCAGCTCCATCCCAACAGCTTGCCCTGCATCCCCACCAGCATCCTGGCCCAATAGTGATCCCATGCAAAGCATGGCCCTGTACTTCATGGAGCACCCACCAGCTCAGATCCCTGCCCCAGGAGCCCCAAAATCCCAGCGTTTTTGTCCCCAGCCCTGCAGGCTGCAGAGGCAGTGCCCAGAGCTGCTGGGCTAATGAGAAATGCATGGGACCCACATCTGGTAGCGATTGAGCCAGGAGCAGTGCTGGGAAGGGAGGAAGTGCAGATTTCCTGCAGCACAAAGGAAGGGAGAGGAATGTCCGTGACAGAGCAGAGGCTGGCTGCCCCCTCTCTCCATCTTCACAGGGGTGCACAGGCATCAGATCATGCTGACTGCCTTGCTGGCACTGCTGGAGAGGGTCCATGTGCTTCCTCTTGCCCGCTCAGCTGCCCAGCCACCCCCCTTCCACCCACAGGCACCCCATGGCCACTATCCCGAGCCATGGCCATGCACTGCCAGAGCCTCCTGCAGGACCTTCTCCCACCAGCCTCCTGCACAGACAGACACCCCCAGCCTTGAAAGCCCCTCGGAACAGCCTGGGGCAGGGAGCAGAAGGCTGGTGAAGCCCTTAGAGCAGCAAAATCAAGGCAGAGGCTGCACTGTGCCATGCCCATGAGGCTGTGACACTTGGAGGGGACAAGGCAAGTGGCATTTATGTCCCCAGTGCAGGCAGCCGTGTCAGGGGAGGCAGCTGGTCTGGTTGTGTTCCAGGTGAAGCCTTTGTCACCATGCCTGAGCATCACTGGCTGTCAATGGGATTTTGGGTTGTGCTGCTGGGGGTATTCCCTGGGACAGCAAAACTCTGTGACAGCAGATGACACACAGAGGGGGATATTAGCAAATTAGCATTAGTATTAGCAGTCCCTTGGGGCAGGATTAGCAGTCCCTCAAACCGGGATTGGCAGTCCTCAAACTGGGATTAGCATTCCCTCAAACCGGGATTAGCCATCCATCAAACCGGGATTAACAGCCCCTCAGGCCGGGATTAACAATCCCTCAGCCCGGGATTAGCCATCCCTCAGGCCTGGATTTAACAGTCCCTCAGGCCCGGATTGGCAGTCCCTCAGGCCGGGATTAGCAGTCCCTCAGGCCAGGATTAGCCGTCCCTCAAACCGGGATTAGCAGTCCCTCAAACCGGGATTGGCAGTCCTCAAACCGGGATTAGCCGTCCCTCAAACCGGGATTAACAGCCCCTCAGGCCGGGATTAACAGTCCCTCAGGCCGGGATTAGCCATCCCTCAGGCCGGGATTTAACAGTCCCTCAGGCCCGGATTGGCAGTCCCTCAGGCCGGGATTAGCAGTCCCTCAGGCCAGGATTAGCCGTCCCTCAAACCGGGATTAGCAGTCCCTCGGGCTGGATTGGCAGTCCCTAGAACCGGGATTAACCGTCCCTCAAACCGGGATTAGCCGTCCCTCGGGCCGGGATTGGCAGTCCTCAAACCGGGATTAGCCGTCCCTCAAACCGGGATTAACAGTCCCTCAGGCCGGGATTAGCCATCCCTCAGGCCGGGATTTAACAGTCCCTCAGGCCCGGATTTAACAGTCCCTCAGGCCCGGATTGGCAGTCCCTCGAACCGGGATTAGCCGTCCCTCGGGGCGGGGCTTGTGAGGGCCTGAGGGGCGGGGCTTGAGTTGCTCGGGGGCGGGGCTTGAGCGGCTCGGGGGCGGGGCTTGAGCGGCTCGGGGGCGGGGCGGACGGTGGAGGCGCGGGGGACGTGGTCTGGCCCCGCGCATGCGCAAATTGCGTCAGGAGGGAGAGTTCGCCGGGCCGTGCGCAGGCGCAGATCGCACAGGGACGGTGAGGGAGCGGGGGGAGCAATGGCGTGGCCCGGCGGGTTTGAGGCGGCCGAGCAGCAGCAGCAGCAAGTGCTGTCCCGGCAGCAGGAGCGGCACTACCGGCTTCTGGCCGAGTTGCAGGCACTTGTCAAGGCGCTTCCCAGGTGAGCGGAGCCCGAGGGGGTGCAGGGGCCGCTGCCGGTGCCGGCGCTGACCCAGTTTGTGCCCGCAGTGCCTGCCAGCAGCGCCTCTCGTACACGACGTTGTCCGAGCTGGCGCTGGCGCTGCTGGACGGGACCGTGTTCGAGATCGTGCAGGGGCTGCTGGAGATCCAGCACCTCACCGAGAAGAACCTGTACAGTCAACGGCGGCAGCTGCACAGCGAGCACCGCGGTACCGGCGCCGCCGTGGGCGTAGTCCCGGGCCGCGGGGGGACCGGAGACGGGAACACTGAGGGGGCCAGGGCACAAGGGTGGCCGTGCTGGAGCACTGGAGGGGATGGAGGAGATGGACTGCTCAGGGGAAATGGGGGTGGCACTCCAGGGAAGGGATGGGGACCCTGCGGGGGGAAACGGGCCTGCGGCTTCTCTGGGGTCGGGGTAGGCTCGGGGGGTACCGGGGCTGGGACGTTGTGGGGGGGACCCAAGGGGTACAGGTTGTGGGGGCGGTGGGGGGACCCAAGGGGGACAGGTTGTGGGGGCGGTGGGGGGACCCCAGGGGGACAGGTTGTGGGGGACCCAAGGGGTACAGGTTGTGGGGGCACTGGGGGACCCCAGGGGTACAGGTTGTGGGGATGGTGGGGGACCCCAGGGGGACAGGTTGTGAGGGCAATGGGGGACCCCAGGGGGACAGGTTGTGAGGGCATTGGGGGAACCCACGGGGACAGGTTGTGGGGGCACTGGGGGGACCCCACGGGGACAGGTTGTGGGGACGGTGGGGGACCCCAAGGGGACAGGTTGTGAGGGCAATGGGGGAACCCAGGGGGACAGGTTGTGAGGGCAATGGGAGACCCCACGGGGACAGGTTGTGGGGACGGTGGGGGACCCCAAGGGGACAGGTTGTGAGGGCAATGGGGGAGCCCAGGGGGACAGGTTGTGAGGGCAATGGGGGAACCCACGGGGACAGGTTGTGGGGATGGTGGGGGACCCCAGGGGGACAGGTTGTGGGGGCATTGGGGGACCCCACGGGGACAGGTTGTGGGGAGGGCACTGATGGCTCTCAGCGGGGAGAGGTGGCACTGGTGGCACTCGGGGCACCTGGCAGCAGCATGCTCGTGCTGAGCCCCCCTTGCCCGCGGCAGGTCTGAAGCAGGAGCTCTTCCACCGGCACAAGGAGGCCCAGCAGTGCTGCAGGCCCCACAACCTGCCCCTGCTCCGAGCAGCCCAGCAGCGCGAGATGGAGGTGAGGTGGGTGAGGGTGGGGGTGCAGAGCTGTGTCTGCTGCCTGGGCTCTCACAGCCCCATTGCTGCAGGAGCACTGCAGGATCTCCAGAGGGTTTGGTTATTCCTGCCCTGCAGCCTCGGGAAACACCAGCTGTCCTGGCTGGCTTTGCTAGCACAGACCTGGGTTCCTCACCCCAATCTAGAGGCCTCCTCCTCCACCTTTTGTGCCCTCAAGGTAAGGGCACAGGCTCTTGCCATCCCAGGTGTGATCTGGGAATTGTGGAAGCTCAGGAGCCTGCTCCAAAAGCAATGCTCTCCACAGTACTTTAGTGATCCACCATTACCTGATGGGCTGAAGCCTGTATAGGATAGGAAGCAAGAGACAGAAAACATGGAGAAGGCACCTAAGATCTGCCATGCTATTGTAACGAGTCAAAAGTAGACAGTACTCAAAACAATCACATTTTACTGAGTACCACTGATAAGGAGGAAGCACCACAAGTTTCATAATTACAGTAATAGTTTCTGAGAGGAGGAAACACCTCGAGTTTCATAATTACATTAATAGTTTCTGAGAGCATCCCAAGGCATTTCGAAAAGATTCAGTCCCAGAGGACTTTTCTGTCACCTCTTGGTGATAGATAGAGGCAGTTTTCTAATGTAAGAAAACTGCAAGTGGCTGTCTGTGTTAATCAGTGGAGTTGAAATGTGGGAGGAAGCTACTTTGGTCCACATTAGGTGAAGGAGAACTGTTTCCTGCCTTGGCCCATGGCAAGAACCATGTCTGTGCTTGCTGTTGGATTCTTTGATGTTTCCATATTTTTCATTTCCTGTCAAGGTGAGTAAAGCCAGGCTGGGCCTCTGGTACTTGTCCTTGTTACTTTCTGTCTCTGAGTAACTAAGACTTGCAACAGTAATCTCTACTGCCTGTTCTAAACGCTTCCAGTAATTCATTAAATTGCCCAGATATGTCTCACTTCTCCTTGTCTTACATGCTGTGAAACTTCCTCCTACCAGCCCTCTGCCTTCCTTCTGTTTTCCTCTCCCAGGTGTTAATAGAGTCACTTCTTCCTGTCTTTATCCTCTCACAGTTCAGTTGTAGAGCATTTTGGGAGGAGTCTGATCTCTGTTATATCTGATATGTGTCTAATTGGAGCTGCCCTCTGTGGTTAAAGGTTTCCATGACCAGCTCCCATGAGATAGCTTGGGACTGGGCTCCCAGGACAGATAATACAAGGTGTATATTTTTAGATGTATGGTTTCTCAGTGGAACCCTTGGCATTTAGAAAAGCTTAGCTCATCATGCAGGGTCCATGGCCACTAGGGCTGAAGCAAAACTTTTGTGCCTCAGATTTGTCCAAGACATGGCACTTCTCTCTAACCCAGAATTAGATGTCTCACTAAACAATGTGAGGCACTTAAATTGGGGTGTTCTTTTCAAGCCTAAAGAAAGTCAGTCCTCCAGCACAGTAAGTAGAGACAATAGCACACTGAGGTGGGTGGGAGGAAAGAAAATCTGGGGAATGAGGGATTTTCGGAGGGATAATCTGTTGTGTGTCCTACAAGGGGAGTGAACCCCTGGACTGAAGAAAGTGTGAGAGCAGAGTTGCTTAGGTTTGTTCACAGCATCCTTTGGTGAAGTAGCAGTCATCACTCTGCCTTGCATTCTTTTGGGGCTGGAAGTTTCTTCCCATTTATTGCCATGAGATCCTGCCCTAATGTTTTCTCTGGAGCAGCTTTTGTATGGCCACCTTCTTGTGGATCCAAGTTCTGCATCTTCCTTAATTGCAGGTGGTTCTGTGAAGGTTTCTCACTGTGATGTGCTAGTTGTGGGCTCTACATCCAGGAGAGGGACCAAGAGGTAGCTCCTGCCCCATGTTAGTGATAACTGCTCTTTGTTAGGTCACACCTTTTGCAGAGACATGGATACCCTTGCTGCAGACACACCTCAGCCCTTCCCCAGACTGTTCATGGCCAAGAGTTCTGTTGCACAAATTCTGCATTTTCACCAGGAACTGTGGCAGGGTGGAGGCATTCAGCTCCCCTCCAAGGCCTCTTTACCCACCAGCCACTAGTGTAGGAGATCCTGGGGTTTGTGCCTTTCTGTGCAGCAGGGATAGATTAACCACATGGATGTTTCCAGCTGAACATGTGCCTGTGGTCTCTGTTACAAAGGGACAGCATTGCATGAATTAAATGTTGAAACTTGGGGCTTTTCACAGAATCACAGAATAAGCTGAGTTGGAAGAAACCTATAAGGGCCATCCAGTCCAGCTCCTGGCCTGCACAAACACCCCAACACTCCCACCCTGTCCATCCCTGCAGTGCTGTCCAAACACTCCTGGAGCTCTGGCAGCTTTGCAGGTGGAGGTGTTAAGACCTGGAGTTGTGCTGGTTTCCTGCTGCTATCCTTGGACTCATCAGGAGAGATTCAGGGCCTGGTTGCTCTTGGGTTCCACTAAAAGTCTTTGAGATGAGAAAAAAGCTGGGAAGAAGGCAGATATTTCACTTTACCAATGACTTGTATGTGTTCCAGGCTATGGAGCAACAGATCCGAGAGGAACAGCGAATGATGGATGAGAAGATAGTCTTGGAATTGGACCAGAAAGTAATCGACCAGCAGAGCACCCTGGAGAAGGCTGGGGTGTCTGGCTTCTACATCACCACCAACCCCCAGGTTGGTGTTTGGGCACAGCAGGCAAGGCCTTTTGACAGGGTCTGAAGTGACAGGACAAGGGAGAATGGCTTCGCATTGCCAGAGGGCAGGGTTAGGTGGGATTCAGGGGAGGAGTTCCTTTCTGGAAGGCTGGTAAGGCATGGTTACCCAAAGCAGCTGTGGCTGCCCCATCCCTGGAGGAGTCCAAAACCAGGCTGGACAGGGCTTGGAGCAACCTGGGATAGTGGAAGAGTTTTCCCTGCCCATGGTAGGGGGTGGGAATGGATGACCTGTAAAAAAACCTTCCAACTCAAACCATTTCATGATGACAGTGCTCTTGGGTTAGTACTTTTAATTTAAAAAAAAATAAAATTCTTGCTGTAGATAAATGGGGGATGGATGTGTCAGACAGAACAATCTGTCCTTTGCCTCCCAGCTGGTGGGTGGTATGTGCTGGAGAGACCATGTACTCAGCTCATAACAAAAGAGCAGAAACCCAGGTACCACTTGGCAGCATTCCCAACTTCCTGCACTTCTTTTTTCCATTGTGGAGAGGAGAAGCACTGTGCCAACAGCCTGCAGTCCTGTGACTCTCAAATGGGTCTGAAAAGCACTAAAATAATTAATTTACTGCATTTATATTCAGCTGAGCTATAAAAACTGACTTCAAAACTGTTTATTAGGCACCTTGTTCATTCTTGCATGTGGCTTGCTGGAGCTGATGATCTTGGGCTTTGATTAAAGAATTGTTCCCAGTTTCCCCAGGACATTTACTCTCAAAACATCTGAGGAGTCACCTGGTTTGTCCACATTGTCCTTATGCCACCACAGGAACAAAAAACTCAAAATTCCTGAGTCCTGTTGTAGAGCCATACAAGTTTACAGTGAACACAGGGACAGGCTGTTCTTAACTCTATTTTTTCAGCTGATTAAATGTCACTTTGATAAAGACCTACTGCTGAGAAAAGATGGCTTAAATGAAGCTAAACAGCCAATTTCTAACACCCACCCACATGATTCCCAATTGTGGAGCCCTGAACAGCCCTCTCATTTTTTCAGTGTTGCCATTCCCCTGCTGTATAATGTAGAGAGGCCATTCTCTCTCTCCTGCCCTGCCCTTTATGTTGTTTTTGTAAGTAATAACTCTGACTAGGGTTCCTCTCTGCTGAGTTTGTGTATGTTTGCCAAGCCCAGTCCGGATCTTGGCTTGTGCCTGTGAGTGCCACCAAGAAATCCCTGCTGGAATCTGTTCATGTGCTTCCCATCAGCTGATGTGTTTCCCCCCCAGTCTGTATGAAATGCCTCCTTGTGCAGGGGATATATTTTTACAAAAATAGAGTTTTATTTCCATAACTCCATGTCTGCAGGGCTGAGTCACAGACTCACTACACTCAAATTACTGGCTCCACTATGTTGTCTCTGAGCTAGATGTAATTAAAGAGTGAGCAGGTGGAGAAGGAACCATGAGCTAATGCTGATGTCTCCACTTGACTGTGGTCCTGGAAAAGGGAGTTTTCCAGGAATGGGGAATGAAATGCCTGGAGGGAATATGTTGCACCTGCATTGGATCCCAGTTAAAGAGTTCCCAAAGCAATCCCTCCTCTTCCTGCCCTTCTATGCTGGGAAGGGGTCAGGGAGTTGGAGATGCTGGGGGGATGTGGGGAGGGGCCTGGAGAATCTCCTGTGGGGCTGCTGCCCCTCCTCAGCCTGCAGAACTGGCCAGCCCAGATAGTTCCTAGCACATTTATCATGGCCAAGGAGAAAAAGCCTCTCTGGATCCTTGAAGAATCCTCAGGCTCTGGGATTCCTAAGACAGCCACAATTTGCAGCAGGTCTGGTAAAATGTCACTGCTCCATGTTTTAGAGAAATGCCTGAACAATATGAAGCATTTGATTGTTAGCTTACTGGTTGTTTTTTTGGTTTTTTTTAATTCCCTAAGAACAAGAAGCTCTAGAGGAGGTGGTACAGGCCAGTTCTTCCTGCTTCCTGCAGCAGGGAATGGGATCATCTGCTTTTGAAACACCTTTCTCCTTTTGCAGGAGCTGACTCTGCAGATGAATTTGCTGGAGCTGATTCGGAAGCTGCAGCAGAAGGAAGCTGAGGCTGAGAAGACATTTTCCTGAAAGAGAAATCTGCTCTTCACTTCCCAGAGTTTTTCCTCTGACTTCCCTCTAAACAACAGACCGTCCATGCATTTGCTTTGTATTGTGTCAGCAGGAGGCTTCAGGAGTACAAGGAATTGCTGAGGCACTTGGCTTAGAGCTGGGGCAGGCAGAACCCACTGCTGGGGGTGGCTCTCTGATCCTCAGAGCAGTGTCAGCTGCACCTGGCTCAGCTGGGAGCTGAGGGAGTGTGGTCACCTGTCAGGAGTGTCCTGCAGTGCTGCTGAGGCCATCACTGAGCCAGGGCTGGGCTGAGCACTGAGGCAGCCGTGGAGCCCCTGCTGTGTGAGGGTGACCTTTGTTTAGATGATAAAACTGGGGGGGAAACAATTCCAGGGGTGATTCTGCGTGTTGTTGAGGCAGGAACAACCTCTTGGGCAGACCCTTCCCAGAGTCTCCTCCAGGCTGGTACTAGCATTCTCTGTATTAGTGTATCTGTATGCTGGCCAGCATTATCTGTATGAAAGGAGAATTTCAGGCCTCAGCCCAGAGTTACTGGACTGGTGTTTGCAGTGTTCCCACTGACTCGGAAAGCAGAGCTTTTGCTTTCTTCTTTTAAACCAGTTTCCAAATGAAGAGAAATAAAACGCTCCCCTTTTGAGGCTGCAGCTTTCTGAATGCCAGTGGTTGTGTTTGTCCTGTCCTCAGTTGATGAGTATGGGATGGAAGCTGGGGAGGAACCTGGAGTCTTCCTGAGATCTTTCAGGGTGTTGGAAGAACTCATGGGTGGCCTTATGGTGGGGAGAGCTTGTGCTGGAGGAGACAAACACAAGGTCAGAGCTACAAGGACCAAGGAGGCTTTTGGAAATTCAGGGCTGAAGCCCCCTCCCATTTCCATCGTGTGGGAGTTCCCTCCTCTGGGGATGATGCTGCTGTGGTTCAGCAGCTGGAGACAGGACCTACTGCTTGTGTGGCACCTTCACCTCCTGGCTGAGAGTCCCCATCTGGAAAGAAGGCTGGTATGGGGCCTGCACCACTGCAGGGTCCCCACAGAGCTCCTGGGACTGTGTTGCCACTGGACCCTCAGGTAGAAGCTGTGTGCTACCCTGCTGAGCAATGGTGAGGGGCAGGGTGGGCAGCATTCCCCCTGGAGACACCATCCTGGGAGGATGCAGGGTAGCCATGGTGCAGGTTGGGTGAAGTCAGCATCTGTGGTCAGGTTTGTGAGCAGAGCTGTTGGCAAGGAAATTGCTTCCTAAGGTAAGGATAGGGAAGGCAGGGGTGAACAATGATTCCTTGGCAGGAAAGGATGCCCAGGTGCTGGGGGTCACACTGCCTCCCAGAAGCTTCCCTTTCCCCTTCACAAGCTCTCTGGAATGGCTGCAGCAGCAGCAGATGAGGGTGTGGCTGCAGGAGCTGGGATCCAGGTGACTGCCCTGTGGGGTGAGGAATGGCGTCCCCTTGGTCCAGAGCCCTGTGATCCAGGATTGCTGCTGTCTGGAGAGCTGTGCCAGGGATCACAGGAGCTGTTCTGGCACTGCCATGGCAACAGCAGCTCTGAGGCTTCCTGCTTCCACTGCCAGATGGCTGTGCCAGGCAACTGATCAGATCCAAGCTGAAATTTTCTATGCCTGTAGTCAGGTTGGGTTTCAGACAGGCCAAGGTGGAGAGCTGCAGGGGGTTAGATGTGGGTATCTGGTGGGAAAGGTTATCTCAAGGGAGCAAAGCCCCGGGATGGCTTGTGGTCAGATCAGCAGGATTTCAGCAGAGGAACACTTGCTCAGCCCCTGAAGCTGGACTGTACAATGTGGAGGATACCGATAATTTTCCAGCAAGTGTCATTGTGTCACCAGAGGGTGACACCAGCTCACAGCATTGCTGTGCCCCAGCCACTGCAGCTGTGGTAGAGCTGGTAACAGGGCAGACCTGTTGAAAGGGACCCAAGGGGGCTGGAAGCTCTGCTGGGCTTTGGCTGTCTCAGCTCCTTGGTTCAGCGACCTGTGCAGCTCCTGAGCTCTCAAGCAGTGTCCCAGGAACATGTGTTTGGCTTCAGCCATCCACAGACTTGGACCAAAAGTGCCTGCCCAGAGCTCCATGTATGCAGAACTGACATGGAGAGGGGATACAACCCGAGGATCAAGTTCCTGTTCAGGTGCAAGGTGATTAATGTGAGCTATGGCTCCATGCCAGTCCCATGTTCACCCGGGAGCTGTGGAAGGTGAGTGATGGGTGGCAGCAAGGGACAAGATCTGTTATTCCTTCTTTTGCCTATAGTTTGGGCTGCTGAGGAGAAGAGCAAGGTCCCCTCCACATAAGGAGATCGATCCAGTGTGGATCCAGAGGGGTTGTTCAGGAGCTCCCCCTCCCGCAGCTTTCCCCACACCTCAGTTTCTCCATGACAAACACCTGAGCACAGAGGATGTGCTGCCCTTCAGGCAACGTGGCCTTGGACTCCTCCAGGGATCCAGGGGCAGCCACAGCTTCTCTGGGTACCCTGTGCCACGGCCTCACCACCCTCGTAGCCGAGAATTCCTCCCCAATATCCCACTTAACCCTGCCCTATGTTAGCGGGAAGCCATTGTCCCTTGTCACTCCAGGTCCTTGTCCCAAGTCCCTCTCCATCTCTCTTGGAAACCCCTTTAGGCGTGGGAAGGAGCTCTGAGGTCGTCCTGGAGCCTTCTCTTCTCCAGGCTGGACACTCCCAGTTCTCCCAGCCTGTCTGCATCTCCATGACCACCCGGATCCCGTTTCCATGCGGCTCCAGCCGCCCGCACGCTCCCGGGGGATGCTCACCCTGGGGTCGTGGGGACCCCCCCGTGTCTGACCCTCCCACAGGCTGGAGGTGCAACCCCGATACCCCAAACCTCCGCTGCCCGCTCCGGGAGGCAGCCCCGGGGCTGGGGCTGGGGCTGGCCCGGGGCTCGCCCACCCTCCGCCCGCCCCCGCCCTTCCGCCGAGCCCGGGAGGCGGAGCCGGGCGGCGGCGGCGGCGCGGAGCAGGTGAGGCCGGGGCCGGGGCCGGGGCCGGTGCGGGACCCCCGGGCACCTTCGCAGGTGAGCGACAGGCGCTGCGAGCGGGAGCCGGGCTGGGACCGGCACTCCGGGGAGCGTCCCGGGGTCGGGGTCGGAGTTGGGGCCGGGGCTCGGCGCCGCCCGAACCGGCATCGCGGCGGAGCTGAGCGAGGGCGAAACTATCGCCTCTCCCCGCCCAGGATGAGTCCGGAACCGCCCCCGCGCCCTTCTCGGTGCGGGGGTCTCCAGCCTCGGCCGCCCTGAGCTGCGGGGATGCTCCGTGTCCGGTGGGCTCCGGGCTCCGCATCCTCCCGGCCGCGCCTGTTGCGTTTGTTGGGATTGAGGACCCGGCACTGCCAACGCCTCCGATCGCGGGGACTTGGATGTGCAGGGATGGGAGTCTCGGCCAGCACGGATTGCCCCTTGTCCTCATGGGCCATGACCGGCCCGTCATTCCGTCCTCTCCCAGTGGGCTCTCCAGGACCTTTTGGCCTCTGCGAGGTGGACCCTGGAGCAGGGCTGCACCAGCCCTCCCAGCATGACATACTGTTCATGTCGGTGTGGGGCTTCTGGCTCAGGAAGGAGGGCATCTGGGAGGGGACAGTGTCCTCAAAGTCACCAATCACCCCATGGAGCTGCTGGGAGCAGCACCTGAAGGTCCCTAGAGCTGTGTCCTCCCAGTCATAGTGGCAGCTGCTGTTTCGTGGCATGCTGACTGTTTCTTGATCTGGCTGGGGACTCCCATGGGAGCTGCTCTGGACTTCTGCTGCATCCTCTCTATCACGCCTGAGCTTTCCCAGGGGAAGCAGAAGGATCCTGGCAGCTGGGAGATGCTGCATGTCCCTGTGGCGGGGTCCTGGCCCAGCAGGGTGAAGTTCAGGTGGGTGTTGGATAAGGTGGAGAGGAGGCAGCAAGGAAACCTTCATCAGGGCCAGAGCAGACTAGTCTGGGCTTTAACGGGGAGATGCTGCCCTGGGAGTGCTGTGGTTTGTCTGCCACCTGGCACACGGGCACATGTCCCTGTCCTGTGCCACCCGTGGAAGAGGACACACTCTGTGCTGACCTCTGTGTTGGCTGGGGAGCCAGGGACACCTGGAATGTGCCCTGGTGGTATTTCCACCCTGTCCTCAGTGCCTGATTCCTCGCTGCCAAGGGAATATTCACCCCTTCCTGCCCCTCTGCCAGGTCTCCAGCAAGATCTCGCTGCTGAGGACAGCTCACCCTGCTGAGGGCAGGGCCCGCTGCCCCCAGGATGGCAAGGTGGCTGCCCCGCTCCGCCGACCTGACCCGCTTCTGCCAGAAGCTCAACCGGGTGAAAACTCTGGAGGATGACATGATGGAGACGTCCTTTAACAGATGCCTGTCCACCCTCGATTTGACGCTGCTGGGCATCGGGGGCATGGTGGGCTCCGGGCTCTACGTCCTCACGGGCACCGTGGCCAAGGAGATCGCTGGCCCCGCCGTCATCGTCTCTTTCATCATCGCTGGCTTTGCCTCGCTGCTGGCTGCTCTCTGCTACGCTGAGTTTGGAGCGCGCGTGCCCAAGACGGGCTCTGCCTACATGTTCACCTACGTGTCCGTGGGTGAGATCTGGGCTTTCCTCATCGGCTGGAACGTGCTGCTGGAGTACATGATCGGGGGGGCCGCGGTGGCCCGGGCCTGGAGCGGCTACCTGGACTCCATCTTCAACCACAAGATCAAGAACTTCACCGAGACCCATTTGGGTACCTGGCAGGTGCCGTTCCTGGCCCACTACCCAGACTTCCTGGCAGCTGCCATCCTGCTGGTAGCCACCGCCTTCATCTCCTTTGGGGCCAGAGTGTCCTCCTGGCTCAACCACGTCTTTTCAGCCATCAGCATGGGCGTCATCCTCTTCATCCTCATTATGGGCTTCGTCCTCGCTCAGCCCAAGAACTGGAGCAGCCAGGAGGGCGGCTTTGCCCCGTATGGGCTGTCGGGCATCATGGCTGGCACAGCTACCTGCTTCTACGCCTTCGTGGGCTTTGACGTCATCGCGGCCTCCAGCGAAGAGGCCAGGAACCCGCAGAGGGCTGTCCCCAGGGCCATCGCCTTCTCCCTGGGGCTGGCCACCGGCGCCTACATCCTGGTGTCGGTCGTGCTGACGCTGATGGTGCCCTGGCACACGCTGGACCCTGACTCTGCCCTGGCCGACGCGTTCTACAGGAGGGGCTACGCCTGGGCAGGGTTCCTGGTGGCTGCTGGCTCCATCTGCGGTGAGTACAGGCAGCGGGAGGAGCTGCCCGCACCCCCTGCCTGCGGGGCCGGGAGCAATCCCCAGTTTGGGTTTGGGTCTGACAGAGTTTTCCTTCTTCTGCCTGTCCCTCAGCAATGAACACGGTCCTGTTGAGCAACCTCTTCTCCCTGCCACGCATCGTCTATGCCATGGCCGAGGATGGGCTCTTCTTCCAGGTCTTCTCCAGGGTGCACCCCCGCACGCAGGTGCCCGTCGTCGGCATCGTGGTGTTTGGGCTGCTCATGGCTCTGCTGGCCCTGGTCTTTGACCTGGAGGCCCTGGTGCAGTTCCTGTCCATCGGCACGCTGCTGGCGTACACCTTCGTGGCCGCCAGCGTCATCGTGCTGCGCTTCCAGCAGCAGAAGGGAGCTGTGCCCACGGCCGGCAGCCGGCCCGGCGCGGAGCCCCGCGAGCCCGCGGGCGAGCTCAAGGAGTACGAGTCCTTCTCCGACAAGCTGCAGCTGGTGGACAGGGACAAGGGCAAAGAGCAGCGGGAGCCAGGGCAGCTGAAGGCAGCGTTTGAGCCCTACCTGGAGTTCCTCAGCGACTTCTACCCCGGTGAGGTGGTCACGGTGGCCGTGGTGACCCTGATGGTGTCTGCCGTCTGCCTCTGCTCCATCCTGGTGTTTGGCAACACCCACCTCCACCTGCCCACCTGGAGCTACTCCCTGCTGCTGGTCCTCTTCAGTCTGGGCTTCCTGCTCAGCCTCCTCCTCATCTGGGCGCACGAGCAGCAGCACAGCACCCAAACCTTCCAGGTATGCCCAGGGCCCAGGCAGGGAGCCCCTCTGCAGGGCTGAGGGAGGTGGGGGCAGCTCTGCTGGACCCGCAGGAATCCAGGCACAGAGTTTTGTTGAAAGTGCCATGACTGCTGAGGAGGAGGAAGGAAGGGAGGAGGAGGAGGGTGTTTGTGGATGCTGGGTGTGGGGAGTGCTGGTGCCTCTGCTGTTACTCTGTGTGGCTACCCCTCCCCGAGGAAGGGACATCCCCATGGGATGTTTCCCCATCCCATGGGACCCAGGGATTGCTCAGGTCCCTTCTCTGCATCCCCACAATTCCTCTGCTCCTCTCCTGCCTCAGCTCCTTATTTTGGCTGCCCTTCAGCTATGTGATGGAGCTAATTTTCAGCCTCCAAACCACATCTATGCCTCTTGTGCTCCTCCTCTCCTGTTTTCAGCCCACCTGAGCCCTGATGTAGTCAGTGCAGCTTCATAACACCAGTGGTGATACCACTTCCCTGCCATGCCCCTGCCCTGGCTCCTTCAGCAAGGACCACATTGGCTCAAGATGATGCCAGGAGCTTGTTTGGTCCTCATGATGATGCCTGGCTCCATTGTTCCTTTTCCTTAAAAAAAAGTTCTGGAAACCCTAAGGTGACAGTCCCTTTGTCCCACACATTTGCCATTGCTGCCTTTTGTCTCTGTGATTTCAAAGATGGAGAACATGGTCCTGCAGGTCTCACCCCCATCTCCT
The DNA here is from genome assembly GCF_029582105.1 of Oenanthe melanoleuca. Lineage (NCBI taxonomy): Eukaryota > Metazoa > Chordata > Aves > Passeriformes > Muscicapidae > Oenanthe > Oenanthe melanoleuca. Next base: position 13,240,868 of record NC_079349.1, read on the forward strand.
TTTCTCCTGCAGATCCCCCTGGTACCCCTGTCCCCCGCCCTGAGCATCGTCCTCAATGTCTACCTGATGCTGAAGCTCAGTTACATGACGTGGCTGCGCTTCGCCATCTGGCTCCTCTTGGGTGAGTGCTCCCAGGGAAGGGGAACAGGGTTTGTCTTGGCACTCTCTGGCTGCCTCTCCCCCACTTGTGGGTCTGTGAACACATCATGCCCCTTTCTGCCTCTAGTTCCCCTTTGGAGACACAAGCTGAGGTCTCCCAGCATCTGCTGAGCCTCTCTGTTCCCCAGAGTGTTAAAGTTCAGATCCTCCTTACAGCCCTGGGCAGAACCACCTCTCATTCCTGAGGCAGCTCCCTGGAGCTCAGGAGGTCCTTCCCTTGCTCAGGGACTGGGGTGCTCCCCTTGCCCTTGACCTGCTGCAGGACCCTCTTCCTTTGCAAGCAGCTCAGTTAAGCCCCCGTGGTGCTTTAGCTCCTTTCTCCCCTGGGTTGCTGGCCATGCTCACTCTGCAGTGCTGCCAGCCAGGCTGGTGCCAGCAGCCAGGCTGTGCTGCAGCCCTGCTGTCCCTGTCCCTGCAGGCCTGCTGGTGTACTTTGGCTACGGCATTTGGCACAGCAAGGAGAACCTGCGGGAGCCGCGTCCCCAGCGCGTCAGCGCCCGCTACGTGGTGTTCCCGGGGGGCAGCCTGGAGGAGAGGGTGCAGGCAGTGCAGCCCAGCTCCCAGCCTGCCAGCGGGCTGCCAGACCCTGGCACCGACGACTGCAGCAGGTGACGCGTCCGGCAGCGGGGACACCTGGAGCTGGGAGCGTCGGCATCTCCAGGGAGGCCAGAGACCCCCCCCCCGGTGCTGCTGGCAGCAGGGCCATGGGGCTGCTCTGAGCGTGGGGCTGCACCTAGAGAGGATGAGGATGCTCACCCTTCCCTCCCTGCATGCTTCTGCCAGAGTGGAGGGGCCTGCAGCCTCCCTCCCCGTGCCCTGCTCTCAGGAGCTGGGTCCCAGCCCAGTGCTTGCCCTGCTCACCAGGAGCCCTGTCCTTGTCACCTCTCCCTGAGCACACCCTGGCGCTGTGCAGCACATCTCCTGTTTGCCAGCACATCTGTGCAGCTGGGAATGCAGAGCTTCCCCAGGGGCCAGTCCTGCCCATCCTGCCTCTCACCTGAGTGCAGCCCCTGCCTCCTGCAGAGTCCCACTGGGGCCAGTCATGCATCCATGCATCCCCACAGGCACCCCTGCCACCCTGTCCCCAGGGCTGCTCTCCTCAAAGGCTGGCACTGAGGGCGCTGGGGGTAGCTGGAGACATGGCATGGAGAAGGGACATGGCCAGAGTGGGTGTTTGGGCAGGCAGCCCAAGAAAGGCAGTGGAGGCTGGCACAGCAAAGCCCAGCTGCATCTTCCCAGCCTCTGGAACTGGCTGGCTGAGGGGTGGTCTGGGGGATCTGCTATGGCCAGCCCTGAGCAGGGTGGGGGGCTCAGGACCCCAGGGACATTGCCTTGTCCCTGGAGGTCCCCAGCAGCATCCCTGGGCTGGCCTGCTGGAGCTGGCTCCCCACTGCTCCTGCACCCCAGCACCACCTGCCCCACTGTGGGGACTTAGCCCCCACATGATGCCTCTTCCAGGCTCTTTGGACAGGCTCAGCAGGGGCTTTTTAGTGTTGCCTCCTCCCAGTCATCCCCATGCTCTGGGGTCACCCTCTCCAGCTCACACCCAGTGCAGGGTGTCATGAGGGGGTCCCAGCAGCATTGCTGCTGCCACCCTGGCTGTTCTGCCCATGGGCAGCCTGAAGTGGAAGGGAAGAGAGTCTCAGCAGGTTTTGGAAGTCAGTCAAGCACAAGGTTGCCAACTTGACAGGCCTTGCAGCATAGACACCCCTCATCCTCATCCTCATCCTCATCCTCTGCAAGCTGCAAGGAGCTGGGGACTGTGGGCAAGCTGTTGCATCCCTTCTTGCTGGCCAGTCCCTGGGGGCCCCAGAGAGGCTGTGAGGACCCTCAGTAGGACAGGCTGGCTCTGGTGAATCCCCCTGGCTGCAGCACTGCCCAGTGTCCCACCTGGTCCCTGCCCCGCTTGGCACCTCTGTCGTGGCTTGTGAGCAATGGGCTGATTTGGTCACCTCATAAACACTCCTGCTGCCATGGCTCTGGCTGCTTGTCATCTCTGTGTCCCCAGGACTCCAGGTGGGAAGCTGCTCCCCAGTCAATGCCCAGGGAAGCACTCCCAGCTTGTGGGGAAGGGAGGGTGATGCTACCCACTGCCTGCTGCTGCCACTGGGGCTCCTGTCACGAGGACAAGCTCAGCCAGACCCACAGAAACCAGAACCCCACAGTGCTGGGGAAGGCTGGATTTGAGCCTTACAGTGCACAAATACCCTGACACTGAACCCCACTGTGAGCAGCCAGGACAGTGCTGAGCCAGCACCTGGGCAGGGTCTAAAACTGCCCAAGGTTATGATTCAAATGATGTGAGACCTTGTGCAATCAATGGGACTTTAATTATAACCCACAGTTATCCCCATCCCCACACTGCTGTTCTCTAGGGAAATGTCTGTCCTGAGATGAGAGAGTCCTTCATTAAAAAGCAAGTGTTCAACAGGCACCCAGGGAAGCACAGGCTGAACCCTCCTTAGTGACTCAGCTTTAATCTCAGTGATAAATCCATTGTCAGCAAGACAAAGGTGAGTAAAAGATCCACAGGGACACAGGAGGAGAAGGGAGCTCAGCACAGGCTGGGGCAGGGCAGGAAAGTCCTCACAGAGTGATGGGCTGAGGGTGACTTTTATGTTCCCCTGTAGAGGAAAGGCAATGGCAGTCACATCTCTCAGCTCTCCTAGCAGGGCTCTCATCAGCCTTTTAAGCTGCAAAAGACCAAAGGGTTATTGAATGAGCCTGGTAACCATTGATATTTACTCTATTTAAAAACATTCATTTCTAAAAATTCACAGAAATCCCTGTTGGGCTGTGGCACACAAAGCACAGGGTCCTCCCCAGCGGAGCAGGGGCTGCTGGGGATGCAGCCAGCAAGGTATTAAAGGATTGGAGTGTAATTCTCCAGCACCTGGGAGGCCACTGGGGCCTCTCAAGCACACTTGTGGGTTTTTTTTAAACAGGATTACAAAATTGGTCGGTTCATCTGTCATACACTATCCTACAGTGGTAACACACTCTGCACAGAACATGTATTAATTGATTTTTAATTGACTACTCATTAATGCACACAGAAAAAAAGGAGGATGTCAGCAGCCACTGGCACTGAGACAGCCCTTCTACAGGAATTTGTTCCTGAAAATTGTAATAGCAGAGAGAAAAAAAATCCAAACTAAACAGCATCAGCAGGGTTTTAAGGTGGCAGCCTGTAATTGTAAGAGAAAACACTGGCTGCCCCACCCATACCCTTGATTGCAAAGAGATGAAATGTAAAGTGAAACCATTCCCGTGTGCAGCTCCCAGAACTGTTTCATGGCACTTCAGGAGCAGCTGCTTGCTGCTTCCCTGAGACTGACCAGGCACCTGTTTTCCAGAGCAGTATCCTCCTCCAAATTAGTTTAAAATGATACAAAAGTCCCCTGTTTCCTGGGAGCTGTGGCAGTGGTGTGTTCAGGTTGCAGGAATTCAATCTGCTTGCAGAGCTGCAGGGAGGTAAGTGGGTCAGTGCTGGAGAGGCAGTGCTGGGCTCTGGGAATGCAAAGGGCTGGATGAGCCCTGGGGCAGGAGCAGCTCTGGCACACGTGCTGCAGGCTGGGCTAAGAGGGTTAATGTGAATCCTGGGTGATAATCCCCAGCCAGGGCTGGCTGAGCCTCTCCAGTGATGCTGCTGGGCTGGGAGCACTGGGAGCATAGCTGCCAGGGCAGTGCTGGTTTGTTGTGCCCTGGGAGGACAGTTCTCATAAGGCAGGTGCAGCAGGACAAAGGAAAATGCAAACCCAGAGGGGAACAACGTGGGATTTGTACTGGAGAGAATCAGTGTTGGGGCTGCCACCTACCCCCTTTAAATAGCAGTGAGCTACCTGTGGTCCTTTTCAGCCTCAGAGGTTTTTATTTTGGTGAGTAAAATTTTTGTACAATAAAAAACAATATATAGACTAGAAAAAATATCTGTATTGATTTATCAATCAGAAATTAAATTAAATCATTCAAAATATTCATTAGAGTAATTTTGACTCTAAAATGGGGAAAATTAGAAACAGAGAAATGAAAACATCTGTGATATGTCCATAGACACTGGATTATTTTTCTCTCTTAATTCCAAGGTCTGTGTGACCCCACGTCACAGACGACTCTTGGGCAGGCACAGGCACAAGGCCAACAGCACATCAGCTTTATGTGAGCTCCCACAGTTTAAGAACAGGAGTGAAAACAATTCCCTGCTCGAAGCCTCTGGCCAAGGCAGCTGCCCTTGGATGTAGAAATGGCTCCAGCTAATTCTGAGTTTAATCCAATGTTTACTGCTATAGCCATTCCAAAAATCTCCCCTAAGAAAAAATATGTGAAACCAAACAGTTTAAGAGTTGCAAGGAATCCTGGCTTAGTTCATGTACTTCTCTGCAGCTGTCTGTATTACCTCTGGATGATTAAAACTACATCTTTTACTACCTCATTTACCACAAGCTCAAAGAGAAGCTCAGACAGTGAAGCATCTGTGTTCTCTGACGTCGAGTAGCCAAGACAGCAAAGAGGGGCTGAAAATCCAATCACTGTGACAAAGGCAGGGGCTGTGCCTGCTCCTTCCCCCGCTGGCAGAGCCTGGGAGCTGAAACCAGGCAGCCAGGGAGCTCCACAGCCTCCTGAAACCCCTCCCACGGCCGCTGGAAATCAGAGTGGGTTTGCTCATCAAGTGTTCTGTGAGTTCCCAGTGGGGCAGGGAAACCTGAGGTGTCAGCCAGGACAAACCAAAAGGAAACCATGTCCATGAAGGTGAGAGAGCTGGGGAGAACTGCTGGGCTGTAAAAGGAGCAGGAGGTGAGCAGGACAGGGTGGGGACAAGCAGCCACTGCAGCCTCCAGAGGTAAGCACAAAGGAAAAAGGGAACAAGGGAAAAAAGGGAACAAGGGAAAAAAGCAGCAGGGGGCTTGGAGCGAACGAGGATGGCTGGGCTGCTCCTGGTGGCCAGGAGTGGTGACAATTACAGTCATTTTCTCTCTGTGAGCCAAAGGCCACTGAAGACATGAAGGATGTTCAAGGAGGAGGCTCTAGCAGGTGAGATGTGTGAGAACTGAGGACTGTAAAGCGTGGATGGAGTGGATGTTGAATTTTGCATGAGAACACGGATCTGGCACACAGCGTGGGGTGTGGCATGGCAGGGAAAAGAATCAGACTCCTTTCTGAGCATGTACCCATGAGAGCAGTGCTGGGAGCAGAGGGGTTTGGGGCACAGCTGCAGGGGGAGAAAGGGAGAACGGAGATTTGTGACTCGTCATCCTGGAGATACCCACGGCTGGGATGCCCAAGGACAGCTGCAGGCAGAGAAGGTGAAGCCTGTGCCGGGAAGGTGCAAAAAGGAACACAAAGGTTGGAAGGTGAGGGATGAGTGATGATGCCACAAGAAAGAGCAAAGGACGGGGCCTGAGCCCAGCACGGGTGACACCAGCGAGCAGCAGCTGGGTGGCATCGCAGGAGTGCTGTGAACGCGGGGATGTGCAATTAAATACAAATAACAGCTGCTTAAATCAGGAACCAAAGGAAAAGAGCAGTGAGGGCTGAGAGCAATAAGAGATACCTGAAGTGACCAGGCGGTTTGGCTGACAGACACTACTGGAGCGGCCCCGCCCGTTTGAGGGAACACGGCCCAGGTGTGAACGCGATTGGCTGAAGCCGCGCTCAATCAGGGGAGCCCAGCCAATCCCCTTGAGGCACGGATCGCTGAGCCGCGTCATTGGGCAGTGGGCTGGGCGGGGCTAAGCCCTGAGCCAATCACGGCATTCGCAGAAGTGCTGTGAACGCACGGATGTGCAATTAATAATAAATAACAGCTGCTTAAATCAGGAACCAAAAGGAAAGAGCAGTGAGAAGGCTGAGAGCAATAAGATAAGAGGTATCCGGAGTGAGCAGCCCGGTCTGCAGCTGCGCAGGTGTTTGGCTGACAGACACCGACTGGAGCGGCCCCGCCCGTTTGAGGGAACACGGCCCAGGTGTGAACGCGATTGGCTGAAGCCACGCTCAATCAGGGGAGCCCAGCCAATCCCCTTGAGGCACGGATCGCTGAGCCGCGTCATTGGGCAGTGGGCTGGGCGGGGCTAAGCCCTGAGCCAATCACGGCATTCGCAGCCCTGCACGAGGGCGCACGTCAATAATCCTCGGCTGCTGCCTGAGCTCCGTTCGCGTTCTTGTCCCTTTGCTGTCTCCAAACCAGCGACAGCCAGCAAAGGCAGTCCCCAAACACAGCTGGACTCGGGTATGAGATTCCCCTTCAAAAATAATTTCAAGCTTTGCCAAGAAAGCAAACACTGGATGCAGCTGAAGATATTTCATTATGTTTTTAGTGGATTAATTTATCTTTCCATTAAAATGATGAAAGATACTATTGCTAATGCAGAGCAAAAGGTTGTGGCCTTTTTAATGTAGCTCCCTGGGCCTCACTTCTGCCTGTAGCTTGTGCCTGCACCTGGTGGGAGTGCCCCTTTAATTTACTCACACGTGCTCTGGATCCTGAATTCAACATTTAAATCTGTATTGCCCCAAGTATCCTCCTCTCTGTCAGTGGCAATTCTAATTTCAAAAATATTTACAGTTAAAGCAGATGCATGGCAATGACCTTCTGATTTTACAAAAGATGCTACAAAATAAAATTATTTTTTCCATCCACAGATATCAGAAATAGGAAAATTAACTGGAAGGGACCTCAGAGAACTATTCCAGACAAAATAAACTTAATAAAAAGGTTTATCATCTAAAATGAGTAGGAAAGACTGTATTCTTTTATGGTTGAAACTGCACATTTCTAAGATGCTGTGCCTGCTGAAAGCAGCTTCAGGTGGGGCTACCTGACATGAATGCACAGAAGCTTTATAATTTCTTCCTAAGAATATTGATTTAAAAATGTGGCGTACTCCAGGGGAGACGACACAAAGGAAAACTTCTCAGCCCTGGAGGCAAGAGGTGTACGGACCCATTTACACATCTTCCCACAAGGAAGGAGATGATTCCAGTTCCTGGGCGCTTCAAAGCAGTCTGCTGGCAAATCCCCTCTGCTGGCCGATATCACATCTCATGCGGTGAGCCCTGGGCTCTGGTAGGTCCCCGAATTTCCAGCAGGGCAGGCTAGAAAGGCTCTTGTCGTATCCTTGAAGTGAAACTTGAGGGCGGGGCGGGGCTGCGGCGGGGAGCGCGGGCAGCGCCTCGGGGCCGCCGTTCCCTCCCGGTGCCGCCGTTCCCTCCCGGTGCTGCCATCCCCACCGTGCCCGCCTTTCCATCCCGGTGCTGCCGTCCCCACCGTGCCCGCCTTTCCATCCCGGTGCTGCCATCCCCACCGTGCCCGCCTTTCCATCCGCACCGTGCCCGCCGTTCCCTCCCGGTGCCGCCATCCTCACCTGACCCCCTTTGCCCTTAGTGCCGCTTTTCCCCGCCCCGTGCCCGCTTTTCCCCCCGGTGCTGCCATGCCGGGTCCGCCCTGCGGGTCCCTGCTCGACTACAAGACTGCCAAGTTCTCGGTGACGCGGAACCGGCGGGTGGGGCTGCTGCACCGGCTGCTGCAGCTGAGCGCGCTCGGCTACCTGCTGGGGTAGGGACTCGGTCCAGACCTGGGGTGTCCGGTCCGTGCTGGGGTCGGGACTCGCCCAGCCCTCGGGGTGACCGGTCCGTGCTGGGGTAGGGACTCGGTCCAACCCTCGGGTGATCGGTCCCCGCTGGGGTAGGGACTCGGTCCAGACCTGGGGTGTCCGGTCCGTGCTGGGGTAGGGACTCGCCCAGCCCTCGGGTGACCGGTCCGTGCTGGGGTCGGGACTCGGTCCAACCCTCGGGGTGACCGGTCCGTGCTGGGGTCGGGACTCGCCCAGCCCTCGGGGTGACCGGTCCGTGCTGGGGTCGGGACTCGGTCCAACCCTCGGGGTGACCGGTCCGTGCTGGGGTCGGGACTCGCCCAGCCCTCGGGGTGACCGGTCCGTGCTGGGGTCGGGACTCGGTCCAACCCTCGGGGTGACCGGTCCGTGCTGGGGTCGGGACTCGCCCAGCCCTCGGGGTGACCGGTCCGTGCTGGGGTCGGGACTCGCCCAGCCCTCGGGATGGCCGGTCCGTGCTGGGGTCGGGACTCGGTCCAGCCCTCGGGGTGATCGGTCCCTGCTGGGGTCGGGACTCGCCCCGGCCCTCGGGCCCGCCGGGGGTCCCTCAGAGCCCCCGCCCGTCGCAGGTGGGTGCTGCTGCTGCGGAAGGGGTACCAGGAGCGCGACGCGGCCCCACGCGTGGCCGTGGTCACCAAGGTGAAGGGGGCGGCGGCGGCCGAGGCCGCGGGCCGGCGGCTCTGGGATGCTGCGGATCTCACCTGGCCCCCGCAGGTAAGAGCCGGGCCCCGGGCGGGGAGGTGGCACAGGCGGGCGGTCACCTCGGCGAGGGGACGCCGCGGGTGCCTCCCGGGCCCTGGCGAGGCTGTCAGTGCCTGTTCCACCCCTGGTGTCCCCTGGATCCACCCTGCTCGGTCAGCCCTTGGCTGAAGGCGCCTCCTTTGCTTCCCAGGGAGAAAATGTGGTTTTCCTGGTGACCCATTTCACTGCCACAGTCCAGCAAGTCCAAGGCACCTGCCCTGAGGTGAGTGAATGGAGCTGCCCCTGCTCGGCCTCACTGGGGTGGGATTGGTCCTGATGCTCTGTGGAATCCGGTGGAAGACCAGAAGGAAAATGGATTTATATTCCCACAAAACCTGATTCCCTTCATTCTCACTGCTTCATAGTGCTCCCCTTGCTCTGTCAATGCCTTCAATGAGCCAAGATGTGTATCTGCATGCTCTACCACATCTGTTTGTGGTGGCCAGGACAGGGGACATGGGGCCTCTCCAGCTCTGAACTCTTTGTGTGGTGGCACTGTATGACCATTCCAGGTTTTCTGCTGCCCTTGAACAAGGGGATGCCTTGACACATGGGTATTTGTGTCATGTTTCCTTGCAGCAGGTCTAACGTCCATCTTAGTGTCCTGTTTTTAGGAGGAATGGAGCACAAGGTCTAGATGGTTTTCCAGCCAGCCAGCACTTAATGGTATATGTATAAATCTTCCCTGTGAGGCTGGAGTCAGGCCAGCTCCTCTGCTGCACTCTCCTATGCTGGCAAATGCCAGCAAATGTCCTTTATGCTGAACCACTGCTGGCACTTGTACCCAAGCCAATTGTCCTAATGGTCCCTGCAGCTCCTGCTGTGGCCAAGGGCTGCAGGGGAGGAGAAATGCTGGGTTTGGGTCAGGGAAAATGGCACCAGTTATCCACCTTTAAAATGCTGAGAACTCCTGAAGTCCCAACAGGAGGGAAGACTAGTGCTGTGGGGCATTTTGGGGTTCTCACAGGCAGCCACAGGCACCTCTAGATGCTGGGTTTGCAGTGTACAAGCCAAGGGCACACAGAGCTGAGGATTTCATTCTGTCCCAGGGCTGTGGGGTGTGTGGGTGCCTGTCCCAGCCTACACCCTGTGCTGGTCTCACAGAGTTCCTCAGTTCCTGCCATTGGGGCTGTAGATAACATTCATATTTGGGAAGCTTTGAATATTTTGGCTTTGCAGGGAGTTTGAGCTGTCTTAATGTTCTTGAGGAGCAGAGTATTTGGTGCTGGTGGATGAGTGTGTCTGTGGCCAGAGGCAGCCCTGAATGTGAGCCAAGCTGTTCCAGCAGCTGTACTTGCACTTAAAGTCTTTGCATCCCTTTATGTTCCAGTGTTGGTGCTCCTTTTTAGACTACCAAGTTCCTCCTTCCCATGCATTCTCTTCCTCCCCTGAATAACCCATTCCCTAAACACCTCGTGCGACCCCCAGATGTTCTCCTGCATCCCATAATGACTCCAGACCCCAAGGCAGACCCCACCCAGCCCAAAGATGCTGCTCCTCAGGTCGTGTTGGTTGGTTTTACAGCTGAATGGGAGGCTGAGGCTGTCCTGGGGCAGCCCAGGGAAGGCCTGAACAGACCCTTGCTGCCTTTGGGGCTCTGTGCCCCCAGAGCCTGGGGAGGTTTCTTCTGATGAGCTGAGGTGGTGACTCCTGTCATGGCCTGGAGAAGCTGAGGGAGGTGTTAGTGGTGTTTCCCCAGCTTGAATGAGAGGTTTTTACTGCTCCTGACAATCAGGTAGGTCCAGAGTAAGGGTGTCTCTTGTAAAACTTGTGTTGTGCTGGATTTAGGACCTACTAAGCTCTCCCCCAGGGAATTCATTGTGGTGCTTTACAAGGTGCTTAATGGGTTTAGTCATTAGGGCCCTCCTGGATCTGTCAGTACTGGTTCCAGTTCCATCTGAAAGGTCTGGGGTGGCTCCTGAGGCTTCCTCTGCCACGGAGCAGCAGGACACAAGTGCTCTGGGGAGGCAGGACTGCCCCTTGGACCTGCCTCTCTTCTGCCTGCCTGGAGGCTGGTGAATGTTCACCTCCAGCTGTTTGGGAAGCCGTGGGAGAAGCAGTGCAGCGGAGGGGCAGTGACAGCATGGCTCAGGGAGCAGTGACAGCATGCTCAGGGAGCAGTGACATTTCTCTCTGTCCCTCCCAGAGCCCCTCTGTCCTCGATGGGATGTGCACAGAAGATGCAGATTGTCCCGTGGGAAGCCCTGTGGTTCATGGCAACGGTACTGGCTGTTTGATAAAGAAACAGAATTCTAGAATGGTTTGGGTTAAAAAGGAGCTTAAAGCTCGTCCTGTTCCACCCCTGCCATGGGCAGGGACACCTCCCACTGTCCCAGGTTGCTGAGTCTTGTCCAGCCTGGCCTTGGGCACTGCCAGGGATCCAGGGGCAGCCACAGCTGCTCTGGGCACCTGTGCCAGTCCTGCCCACCCTCATAGCCAAGAACACCTTCCCAACATCCCCCCTAAATCTGCCTCTGGCAGTGGGCAGCCATACCCCCTTGTCCTTCCCCTCCTGTCCCAAGTTCTTGTCCAGCTCTCCTGGAACCCCTTTAGGCACTGGAAGGGACTCTAAGGTCCCCCAAAGTCTTCTCCAGGTGATCAGCACTAACTCTCTCAGCCTGTCTTATTTCTTGTTTCTAGGGATAAGAACTGGGAAATGTTTGATGTTCAATGCCACCCATTCCACCTGTGAAATCTATGGCTGGTGCCCCGTGGAGAATGACACCCTGCCCAGGTAATCACACCTGAGACAACAGCAGATATTGGGGGCTTTGTGTCCCTCCCTCTGTGTTACCAGAAGTCTGACCACACTCACCCAAGGGCAGCCAGGCTTAGGAGGATCTCTGACATTGACCTTCTGGCCAGTTAAACTCAGAGCTTTTCTTGCAGCTGTCCGTTGTAGCCAAAATCCTGGGGTTGCAGGAGAGGCTGCAGAGCTTGGAAGATGGGCCTTGGCCACTGTGCAAGGCTTGACTGTGTTGGTGGTTGTTTTTTAGGAAACCTCTTCTGGCTGAGGCAGAGAACTTCACTGTTTTTATTAAAAATACTGTCCACTTCACCAAATTTAACGTCTCCAAGTAAGTACAGTACTTGCCAGCTGGGCATGCACCAGCCTTGGCACTGCCCTGGGGTGGGGAGCTGGAGCACTCGAGGAGGCAGTGGCACCAGGGCTGGTGGTGCTGGCAGTGAGGGCAGGGCAGGGGTTGGGGTGAGTGCAGGTCACTTCAGCTGAGCTGGATGTGCAGCTCCAGGAGCAGAGAGAGGGACTGCAGTCCATCCCCTTGCTGGGCACTGCAGAGAGCTGGACAAGGCCATTCCCAAGCTCTGGTTTGGAAGTGAAACTAATATTTTTGTCTTTTAGGCCTTGCAAAGTGGTTTCACAGAGGGCCAGTAAAGAGCTGCACTGGCCCCACAGCTCCAGGCACACCGGCTGTGCTGCCTTACCATGGCAGGGGACCTGGCTTGACCTGTCCCTGCTTGTACCCCCAGTGGTGACTCCAGCTGGGTGCTGGAGGGAAGCCAAGGAGCACAGAGAGGCAGAAGGGAAGACCAGGCACATGCTATAGAGGATAACTCCATGTGGCATTCCTCTGGGCTGATTTTTCTGCACCCTCTCTCCATCTGGTGGGCCCAGTGCAGTGGGAGGGTCCCTTCTGTAGCCCCATAGCTGGCCCCATGACCTCCCACACCCCTACCCCTCTTTCCTGTCTCAGGTGCAACACTTTGCAGACCTCTGACCCCAGCTATTTCAAGAGCTGCACATATGACCCAGTCTCCCACCCCTTCTGCCCTGTGTTCCGTGTCCGTGACATGGTGGAGGCAGCTGGAAAGAACTTTGGAGACCTTGCACTCCTGGTACTTGTTTTTTATATAACTATGGAACCTGTCTCAAAATTCCCCAATGATGTGAGCAAAAAGCAGAGGGCTGACCTGAACTGCTAAATGTGATCTGGGCATGTCTGAACAGAACTCAGCCCATCTGATCCCATGCTGCTCCTGGAATAAAATGTGTTTTGCAGGGGGGAAGCATCAGAGTTGTTATCGAGTGGAACTGTGACCTGGACCACCCTGCTCCCCAGTGCCAGCCACAGTATTCCTTCAGGCTGCAGGACACCATGTACAATTTCAGGTGAAGGTGCTGGGGCAGTGGCCACAGGCAGTTGTTTGAGATTTCAGGTGTGGTGGATGCTCTGAAAGGAGCAGCAGGGACGGGCAGTTTGCCTCAGTCCCTTCACAGGTGACACTGAGCTGGGTGGGAGAGGAGCAGCTGGAGGGCAGGAAGCCCTGCAGAAGGATCTGCTGGATCCATGGGCCAAGGCCAGTGGTGTGAGTTCAGGGGGTCGAGTGCCAGGCCCTGTTCTGGGGTCAGAACAACGCTGTGGAATGCTCTAGGCTGGGGGCTGAGAGTCTGAAAGCTGCAGGCAGAAAAGGACCCGAAGGTGAACGTGAACCCAGGTGTGCCCAGGTGAGCAAGAAGCCAAGGGCACCTGATCTGTGCCAGCCCTGGGGTGGCAGCAGGAGCAGGGCAGGGCCCCTCCCCTGTGCTGGGGCAGCTCTGGAACCCTCCTGACAGCAGAGCCTGGAGGGGCTGCAGCGTGTCCAGGGCAGGGACAGAGCTGGGGAAGGGGCTGAGCCCCAGCAGAGGCTGAGGGAGCTGGGAAGGGGCTCAGCCTGGAGAAAAGGAGGCTCAGGGGCCCTTGTGGCTCTGCACAACTCCCTGCCAGGAGGGGACAGCCGGGGGGGTCGGGCTGTGGGAACAGGGAACAAGGAGCCTTGTTGGAGGGAACTGGCTGAAGTTGCACTAAGGCAGTGCTTAGAATGTTAGAAAAAAGCTTTTCACTGAGGAATGCTGAGGGATGCTGAGGGATGTGAGGGGTGCTGAGGGGTGCTGAGGGATGTGAGGGATGTGAGGGGTGCTGAGGGATGTGAGGGGTGCTGAGGGATGTGAGGGGTGCTGAGGGGTGCTGAGAGGTGCTGAGGGGTGCTGAGGGATGTGAGGGATGCTGAGAGATGCTGAGGGGTGCTGAGGGGTGCTGAGGGATGTGAGGGGTGCTGAGGGGTGCTGAGGGATGCTGATGCCCCTGTGAGCCATCGCTGCCTGCGTGTGCCCAGTTCCCAGCCTGGAGGACACCCAGGAGCCCCAGACCCAGCACTCCTCTGGCACTGAATCCTTCCCCTCCCTGCGTGTCCTGGAGCTGCCTTTCTGAGCCGTGTCTCCCACAGAACTGCCTCCTACTCGCGGGGCTCTGAGCAGCAGCTGTGCCGCACCCTGCTGAAGCTCTCCGGGATCCGCCTGCAGCTCTCCGTGCACGCCCAGGTACTGCCAGCCCCTCACTCCTCTGCTCCCCCTCTGCCCACTGCTTCCCCCCACCTGCTGAGCTCTTCACCTCCTTCCTGAGTTTTCTAAGCAGAGCAGCAGAAAACAGTCTCTCCCATCTGAAGAAAAACCTTTTGTTCGTGCCCCGACGAGGGAGGTTTCCTCTCTGAAGGGTGGGGCTGGGAAGTGTTCACAGGCACGGTGAGCTGATCTGGGCTGGTGGGTGACTCTCCCTGAGGGTCTTAATGCTGGTGCCACCCTGACAAAGATCAATCTTGACTCTACTACCCTGGACAATCAATCCCTTCTGGATTAAAAGTGCCCTCAGGGGGAAAAGGAGCAGCATGATCCAGGCTGAAGTGCCCCAGCCATGAGCACTGAGAGCCCAGAACCCTCCTGTGCCCTGGACTCATCCCCAGCACTGTGGGCAGCAGGTTAAGGGGGATTCTGCTCCTCTGCCCTGCTCAGTGCAGTGCTGCCTTCAGCTCTGGTGTCCCAAATACCACAGGGATTGGAAGCTGCTGGAGAGAGTCCAGAGGAGGCCACAGAGACACTCCCAGGGCTGGAGCCAGGCTGGGAGAGCTGGGGGTGCTCACCTGGAGAGGAGAAGGATCCAGGGAGAGCTCAGAGCCCCTGCCAGGGCCTGAAGGGGCTCCAGGAGAGCTGGAGAGGGACTGGGGACAAGGGATGGAGGGACAGGACAAGGGCAGGTTGGGATACTGGGAAGAAGATGGGATTTGGTGAAGAAATCCTTCCCTGGGAGGGTGGGCAGGGCTGGCACAGGTGCCCAGAGCAGCTGTGGCTGCCCCTGGATCCCTGGCAGTGCCCAAGGCCAGGCTGGACACTGGGGCTGGAGCAGCCTGGGACGGTGGGAGGTGCCCCTGCCCATGGCAGAGGGTGGGATGAGATGACTTTAAGGCCTCTTCCAACCCAAACTATTCCATGTTTCCATGGCTGACACTGCTCTGTGCAGCATCACTCACAAACTAAGTGCTTAGCTTTCCAAAGAGGGAGCCTGTGCTGAGAGCCCTTCCCAGACAGAGAGACATCCACAGCTGCTCTCTGATGCTCAGCAATGCCCTTTGTACCTGAAGAGGGTGAAGCACACAGTGCAGGACAGGGTGTACCACTTCTAGGCTGAGAGAGCTGGTCTAGAAGCTGTGGAGTAAGAGAGAACAGCCAGAAGAGAAACCACCATTCTCAATTTGTGAAGGGAGGGACACATCACATCAGGGTTGTGCTTGCTGGGATGTGGTTCCATGGGTGGCAGCTACAGCAAGAGGGTGGTTCCTGCAGGTGCCTGCAGGAGCAGCTGGGTCACAGGAACCTCTGCTGCTTCCAGGTCATCAGCCAAAGGGGGCAGAACAACACAGAACAGCACAACAGCACAACAGCAGTTCCTGCAAGTGGGCTGGGAAAGCATCCCTGGGTCCTTCCATCACTCCTGGCCTTGAGCATGCTGCCCCACAAAGCTCAGCCCACAACCTTCTCACCCTTCTGAGCACCCTCCACCCTCTCTCTTGTCCTCTGCTGTTTCTCATCAGGCTGGGAAGTTCAGCATTGTTCCCACTGCCGTGAGCCTCGGCACCAGCGTCGCCTTCTTTGGTGCTGTGAGTATCCAGACACTCTCCTGTGATCCATGGCTTGGGCTTTGCACTGCTCAGCTGCTTCCCTGCCTGCCTGGCACCAGGCTTCCTTGGTGCCAGCCAGCACACAGGGGACATGGTCTGTCCAGGTGGTAGCTCAGGTCTCCCTGTGCCCATTAGTGATGACACCACTGGATTGGGTCATGCCTCATGGATCCATCTGTTTTTGTGTGGATCCTGGGGCAGAGCATCACTGAGTACTGCTGGCAGGAGAGACCAGCTCCTCTCTGCTTCTCCTCCGACTCTGAAGGGACCCAGTGTCCTGTCACTGTGGTGGGGCAGTCCCTTTCCCAGCCCTTCTGTGGCTCTTCCCTTCCTTCCCTCTTGCTCCCCCTTCCTCCCTGACGTGCCCATCCCCGTCCACATGTGACTGTGAGGGTGCAGGGACAGCCCTCCCTGTCCATCCACTGCACTCTGGGATGTTGTCTGAGCTCCTGTGCAGCTCCTGGGCTGGGCTGGGTCAGAGAGGAGCCAGTGGAGCTGGCTGGAGGCAGGGCTGGCTCACTGCCCACAGCTGGCTGCAGGGCTCAGTGTGGGGGAGCCAGGAGGGAAGGCCAGGCATTCCTGTGGGAAGTTTCCCCTTTCACTGTTTGTCTGTCTCCAGGCTACAATGGTCTGTGACCTGGTTCTGCTCTACCTGGATGCAAAGGCTGACCTTTATTGGAAGGAGAAGTTTGAGGAGGTAAGAATAGGGTCGCATGGGAGAGAGAAGGTTTTGAAGTGAATCATTCTGGATTTAATGATTTGCTGCCCTTTGCTTAAAACTCAGTTCCCCAGATCAAGGAAAAACCTGGTGGAACAGCTCTTAGTCTCCAACTTTTGGGCTTGGTTGCTAGTCTGAACTGGGAGAGGGATCCAGCAGGCAAAGTTGCCCCATGAGCTCAGCTGGATGTCAGAACATCCATCAGTGGGTCACCATGGGGATCCTACCTGGAAAACTGACCCAGCTCTGTGCTTTTCACCCTCTTCCAAATGGAATCTGCTGGGACTCAATGGAGATGGAGGCCAGCTCTTCAGCACACATCCTGTTCTGTGGTACACTGACAGGTTTACGAGCCAAGCATGATTCCACTGTGGGAATTCACTGCCCTGGGAGTCCCAGGGAGGCCCCTCCAGGCAGGAGAGCTGGCAGCCCTGCCTCAGGTCATCTCCAGCCTTGTCTGACCAAGTCTGGAGCCTCTGAGCACTGAGCTCCCCACTCCTGTTGAGCTGTCCCAAAGCTGCACCATTCTGTGGGGAGGGGGCTGGGGGAGGAAAGGTCCCTATTGCCTGATGCAGAGCAGAGTGGGGGTCCTGCACAGTGAACTGGTTCCATGGAGCCAAGCACAGTTGCCCTGGGCTGCCTGCATGCCAGCTCATACTGATGTTCCTTTTGCAGGCAATACCCCCTAAAGGCGAGCCCAAGGCCACAGCTTAGGGACATCAGGAGTGCTCCACCACAAACATCCCTCCCTCCAGAGACACCTCCAGGATGTGATGGGCACATGGCTGCAGCCCTGGTGGAGGTGGGCCAGTCCTGGGCACTGCTGGGGTTGGGATCTGCCTTTCCTGGAGAGGCACTGGCAGCAGTTCTGGGCTCTTGGAGCACAAAGCCATACCAGGGGCAGCTGCCAGCACTGACAGCTGATGCCAGAGCAGAGCTGCCTGCAGGGCTGGCCAGAACCAGCGTTCTGGGGGGCAGCTGGTGCTGCTTGGCACAAGAGGCTTAAAACATTTTGCATTTCTCCATGTTCCAGTGGTCATGGGTCTTGATTTCCCTTGAAAAACAGGGATGCAATGGAATAAAGCTGTTCTGGGACTGGGAGGAGGCTCTGCTGGGTCTCTGGCCCTGGAGGGACTGTAAGTTGTGGGGTGTAGCTCTTGTACCTCGTGGCACCCTGCATGCTTCCAGCAGGGGTGGCTTCATGTGGGTTCTCAGAAGCTCCCTGGGAGGCTCAGGGAGGGTTTGGGAGCTGATCTGAAGGTTCCAGCCCTGGACTGGTACTTCCTAGGGGTGTGCAGTGGCTCCTGCACCCTGGTTCCTGCCTCCTGCTAGGGCTGATGCTCAGCAAGGACAGGCACAGGCCTGGGGTGGGCTGGAACGTTTCAGAGGTGCTGACCACTCACTCCCACTGTTCCCAGGCTGTGTTGGCTGGTGCAAGGCAGGGATGAGCTGGGCTGTGCCAGGCTCTGCTCGGGGGGCTCCACAAAGCTCAGGAACAGTGTCTGTGGGTTTGAGCACTGTTTAATGCTCCCTGCCAGCAGCAGCTGTGCAGGGTGGAGGATCATCCCATGCAGCATCCCCCATCTCAGCTGCCTGTCACCCTGTGCCCCCCAGCCCGAGCTGGCCCCTCCCAGCCTCCTGCAGCTGTCTCAGGTAGAACTGTGCTGCCAGCTGCTTGGCCATGCTCCTCAGGGCCAGGAAGGCAGCCACGACCTCCAGGAGGAGGAAGGCCAAGAAGAAGCTGTGCATGGGCACCTCCAGCGGCAGGTGGATGACCTGGCTGTCTGTCAGCAGGAACAGCAGGAGGGGCAGCTGGATCAGGAAGGAGAGGAGCAGGAAGCCAGCCAGCTCGGGCACCTGCAGGATCAGAGCCTGCTGAGGTAGGGCAAGGAAGCAGGGGTGGGCTGGGGGGACCTCTGTGCCCCTGAAGCTTCCTGCATCAGCCTCTGGCCTCGGCACTGGCAGTGTCCCTGCCACGTGGAACTGTGCAGGTGCTGTCAAACCCCACCAGTGCTGAAGGGTTACACAGCAGAGACAGCAGCAGGGCAAGTGGGTCCCCTCCATTCCCCCCAAGTCAGGCCTGCACCCACAACTCTCTTCTGGGACAGCCCCAGGTAGAAGTCCAGAGGAAGGGCAGTGATGGGCACTCGGTCCCAAGTGAGGGGACAGGCAGCTTCCCCAGCTGGGCTGATCCTCTCTGGGCACAGAGGGCTTTGTGGCCAGGCAGACGGTGCTTACCTTCTCCTGGAGGTTCCCCAGGTAGCCCAGGTAGAGGCGGCAGCCCTCAGCCAGAGAGAGGATGAGGAAGGCTGTGACCAGCAGGAACTGGTAGTGCCAAGGCAGCAGGTGGTACTGTAATGGGGGCACAGCCTTGTCCCAGCCCAGCTGGCCATGCCCAGTTTCCCTTCCCCTGGGCACCATCCCCTGCTCCCTGTATCCTCCTCCCCATTCCCAGCTCTCCATGCTCTGCCAGCTCTCACCGTGCTGCTGCCCAGCTCTGCCTACTCTCCCCCCATTTTAACCATTCCTGCCTGGAAAGTTCATGGTGTCCATCTCTAGCAGAGAGAGATGAGCAATCTTTTCTCATGGGAGTCAGAGCATTTTGGGGTGCATTAATTCTGAAGAGGCTCCTCTGTTCCCTGCCCGCTTTGTCCCCCACCCAAACCCAGGGAGAGCAGCTCCTGCAATCCCTGTGTGCCCCATGGGACGGTACCTTCAGGTGCAGCATGATGCCCTCAGCCAGGCACCACACTGGGAAGTAGTAGACGTTGAAGTAGAGCATCACCTGGAGGGGCAGGCTGGACAGCACCTGGTGAGCTGGGCAGGACAGGCAGGGATGGGCAGGCTGCTCCGCACTCCAGGGCCCCCTTGCCCGGAGGGAACCCCCCTCACCGCTTGCAGGAGGCAGCAGCTGGCTGCCACAAGCAGCTGGCTGCAGCAAATGTTGTTATTCTTGCTGCCCGCCTTGGGTGCTGCTGCCTCAGAGGCTGAGCAGGGTGCAGTGCAGCTCCTGCCCCCTGTCAGAGCCCTGGTGCCCGTACCTGGCTGGTAGGAGGGGGCAGTGCCGCTGTCCCTCGTCCTGTTGCTGATGAAGAGGGAGCTGCTGACGGCCCCCAGGCCCCGGCGCAGGACGGGGGGCAGCGGGGTGGGCGCAGCCATGGGCAGCGCTGAGCTCAGCCCGCCCCGCTCTCGGATCAGCGCGATCACAGCCGGGATAATGCCCGGGGCCACGCAGCCATTGGCTCCCTGGGGCAGGGCAGCTGGGCTGGGACGGGCCAGGAAGGAGAATTCCTGCCCTGGAGCAGCCAGCCCACACAGCAATCACAGCGTGGAGTCGCAGGAAATCACACCCAGAGCGTCTCCCCTCCGCAGCACTTGAGGGGTGGCGGCAGGTTGTGCCTGTCACCGTGACCTGCAGCAGCCACACCCTCTGCCAGCCGGGCTCCACCAACACAAATACTGCTCAAACACCCCTGACAGACGAGGACGGGAAGGGTGCCAGGCATGGCCCAGAATCTGAGGAGCTGGTGGAGAGCTCAGATCTGGGGGCATCAGGTCTGCATGGGCAGGCGAGGTGGAGCAACCAAGGAGACACCTGGGCAGTCTGGTGAAGGTAACTGAGATGGGCAGTGCAGGGGAGTCACTGCCTGTGCCCCACCTGGGCCTCATTCCTCATGGCAACAGCCAGTTCCTTAAGAGGTGGAAACTTTCTGTACTGGGTGAGAGGTTGCAAGATGTGCCTGGAAAGGTGGCAGAGAACACAACCCAGCGTTGCCCGGTTCTAGGACAGACTTGCCATGGGAAGCATTTGGCAAGACACTGTATAAGGGGTTCAACAGCACCCACACCTGGGCAGAAGAGCAATACCCGTCAGAGCCAGCAGTGCCCATGACCTGGCACGTGTTCCAAGGAAAGCACAGTGCTGATTGTGGTGATCCCCAGTGGGATTTCTCGTGCCAAAGGTGATATTACCAGCCCTGGTTGAAACAACTCCTCTGTAAAAAGCAGAGAACGGGACTTGTTCCCCCCACTGCAGCTGTAGGTGACCCAAAGTCTTGGAATAAATCAGAAATGACCCAGACCCCAAGACTAGTATTGCTTTAATTCATAGGGTGTGAATCAAATTAAAAATATAAATCCTCTTGTTTGGGGCTCAGGGTAGAACACTGACTGCTGGGGAAGGAGTCACCCCCAGAATAAAGCACTGGAGTGTCTCCAAGGGGGGACCCTGAACCTGCTGGGCTGGTGGACACCGGGCTGTGGCTGGCCAGGTGCACTCCTGCGCTGGGGACACGGGGCAGGAAACAGGAGAGCAGAGCACTGGCATGGTGGGGTGGGAAATGCAGCCTTGTCACTATGCCAAGTGCTAGAGAATGGACAGTCAGAAATGCTTCCCCAGCCACTTTTCCTCAAATAACACCCTAGCAACAGCACTGATCCCATGAGAGCATTAAGGAGAGATCTTTCAAGGCTGGCTGGAAGGGTGGCCCAGCCCAGGGCTGCAGCTGAGCCATCACAGCTCTCAGGTACCCCTGCTACACACCCCAGAACAGGCCAAGAGCTGCCAGTGCCCCAGCCCAAACTGAGCCCTGGGAGGCAGGGAACACAGCCCAGCCCTTGGCTGCCCCAGGACAGGAGATGCAGGGATGGGAACTGATGAGCTCAGCACGGACAGCGACCCAGCTCTGCCGGGGGGGCTGCGCAGGAGCAGCTGCACAACACAAGCAGCAGCTGCACAGAGACCACCCAGCCTAAGCCCATCTCCTGGCCCACCCAGGTGCCCTCTGGGGTGGGTGGGCACAGGGAGAGCTGAGCAAACGCTGCAGCCATGCAGGAAGGGAGCAGGTGTCGGCTCCGCAGGGATGCACACTGGAAATCTGTAGGAAGCCAGGAGAATTTGGAAAGGAGCATCATGCATGAAAGCACAATATCTACCAAAGGCACTCATGCTGCTTGTTGGGGTGAGGGACATGCGTGGGGCAGACCCATCTGGGGACCCTCAGCCCGGTGGCAGCATCTGGAGCCATGTGGCACCCGTGCCCACTGCCCCTGTGGGCTGCTTTTCCAGCATTCCTTGGCAACTGCAACAGCAGGCACAGGGCAGAGGAGCTGTGTGAGATCCTCCTGGGAAGGTCAGTGCTCAATGCCAGGTTCATCCAGGTCTCAGAGGGAAATGGCTGAGCCATGGGGTTCCCACCAGCCCGTGGAGCTGCTGTCCCCTCTCCCCACGGCAAGTGCAGCATCAGGAGGGCTCAGCCATCAGTGGTGTTAGGAACCTTTCCCTGTCAGCCAGGACATGTCTCCAGTTCTAAAAAAGAGAAAAATCAAAGGGGTTTCTCAATGTGTGCAGGCAAATGCTCTTGGTGTGCCTCAGTGCTAATCCAGTACTTGGTGCCCACCCTAGCACCCTCCTCTCCACCACCTGTCACTAAACTGTCCAAAAAGTCACCTGCAGATCCTCAATTCTGTGTAAAACTGTGTTCAAACATTTTATCTATTTATACTTAAAAGTAGCCCTCCAGCTGAAAATGCATGGAAATGCACCAACCCCAGCAAAGCAAGGTCCCAGCCAGCAGGATTCGTGCCTGAGGTGGCTCCTGGCAGCCCCAGCCCTGCCCCCCGTGTGAGTGGATGCAAAACAAGGACACCCCTCATGTAAGCAGTGTCCCCACATGGGAATCAGGGACATGGCCCAGTCAGGAGGGCAGCTGTCTCTCCTGCCAGCCCCTCACACCCAGCACACTCAGGACCCCAACCCAACGTACTTGCCATGGCGAACAAACAGCCTAAAGTTGTGAGAGCAGCAGGAGACAAAGAGAGAAAAGACATTCAGATTTAATCTGAGCCCCACCACAGGGCCAGCAGCTCCTCCCCACCCCTGAGATGCCTACAAGATACCACCTCCCTGCCAGCCACAAAGTGGGACACCAGCAACCATTTCCTGAGGTGCTGGGGTGGTGGCACAAGAAATTCTTCCCCGTGAGGGTGGTGAGACCCTGGCACAGGCTGCCCAGAGAATCTCTGCCTCCCCATCCCTGGAAGTGTCCAAGACCTGACTGGATGGGGCTTGGAGCAACCTGGGATAGTGGGGGGAAAGGGTGCAGGGGGTGGAACAGGATGGGCTTTAAGGTCCCTTCCAACCCAAACTGTTCTGTCATTTTTAAAAGCCTGTCTCAGCTGGGGGGGAAGGAGGGGCAACATGCACCCCATCCCAGGGGTGCCCAGGGAGTCTGAGCTGGCCCAGAGCTACCTGGTTGGGAGTGCTCCTCTCCCTGAGCTTGTGAAAAGATCTGGTTTTATTCCAGATGTGGAAACACCCTGGGACAGGGACCCACATTCCCTCAGCAGCTCTGATTCCCACTCTATCACCTCCCTGGCATTTGCCTTCCAGCACCCACCCTCAGCACAAAGCTGGGCTCTTTCCACTGCACAGTCTTACAAACAAAGTGGAGGGAGAAAAATGCCCTTTGCCTATGAGCTCCACTCCAAGGAACCATGGGTGAGAAACCACCAGTTCTCTGAGCTGGGCTGTGCATGTGGGGTTTTGCACTGGCTACAGTCCCTCTCTGCAGTTCTTGACTGATTGGCTATCCAGGTGCACTCCAGCACAAGGCATTGCTTCCTTGATGATGTGCCAGTGCCCAAGGCAGGGATATCACCATCCCATCCTGTCTGTGCAAGGATTTGGGTCCTGGTGTTTAAGACAAACCCCACGTGTGGTGGATGCCACACCTGAGGGCAGCACAGGGGGAATGAAGCAAGCAGAAGAGGGAGGGAGGTGCAGGAAGGGTATGGAGAGGGGTCAGTGGGAAAGGCCCAGCTCTGGCCAGCACCCCAGAGCTGTGCTCAGCTGCTGGCTGGCCCTGCCACTCCCAGTGCCTGTACTTACTCCACGTCCCGCTTGCGGATGGTCCTGCCAGCAGCCAGCACCTCGGCCACCTTGGACACTATGGGGTCGTAGTTCATGCTGGCCACAGCCACCACCTCGTCACTCCTAGGGCCAGGCAGAGCACAGCAGTTACAGGGCAGTCTGGATGGCTCCACCACCCAAAACCCACCACGATGGAGAGAGGAGAGAGGCAAAGAGGAACAACCCAGAGCCAGGCCTGACCCCAAGGTATGAGCACCACAGGCATTGTGGCTGGAACAAGGACCAGGAGAGGGTACAGAGTGGCACAGCAGGCCCCATGGTCCCACTGATGTTCACAAGGATGTGGTGAGCATCACTAGGTGCCTAGGAGATGGAGACAGCTCTGGCACCCTGACATCTGTGGGAAAACACCGCCAAAGGCAGATCTGATGGTGGATAAAAACATGGACACCACCAAAGATGCCCAGCTGTGGTGCCTGCACTGCTGCCCTGTGCTGAGGGAGTGGAGAGGCAGGTGGTCAGGATCTCCTGTGGAACACTCAGCTGGGATACTCTACATCCCTTTCCTGATGCCCACCTCCAGCCAGCAGAGTGCCCCACTCTGAGCAGCTCCATAGGCACTGTGACAGCTGGGTGCCCAACCACAGCTCCAGCAAGGAAGGCCCCATGTGTATGGAATGTCCAGGCTGGCTGGCTGCTCCCCTAGCAGGATCCCAATGCAGCTTCAAAGGGTGAGTGGAAAACAAATGAAGAGGAAGGAAGAGGATGTAAAACTGCTGGAGGAACTTTGGCCAAGGTCATAGGCAAACAAGAAGGGGTTTCTCATTCGGGGCTTGCTGAGGTCAATCCAAGAGTAAACCTTCAAAGCCTAACTCATGGAGATAACTGAATGCACAGTGTGAGATCAGGGATGTAGGTAAGATTTTAAACTCTGGTGATATTGTTGAATAAACAGAAGAGTAGAAGCACCCCCTAAACCAAGATCTGCTGTTATATCTACTGCCAAAGAGCTCTGGGATTAACAGAGCAAAGAGCAGCTGGGGTGGGAGGGATGTGTTTGTAATTGACAGGACAAGGAGAGCAAAGCCACGTTTCAGAGGACACCTCAGCCCTGTGCAGCCATGGGAGCTAAAGCCATCTCTGGTATTTGTCTACAAAGCCATGGGGCAGCTCCACCACAGACTGCTTCACAAAACTCCCACTCCTAAATCAGCTCATGGCAAATAAAGGGAAGCAGTTTCCTTAGCAGAGCCAGCTCCCAGCTGGGAAACACAAAGTTGGAAAGAGCTGTCCATCAAAACCAGGGGGAGTTGTGCTGTTCCAAGCAATAAATAACCAAAAAATGTACTCCCACTGGCTCAGCCTCAAAGCCAGACAGTGCCCACAGGGGCCAGCAGGTGCAGCCCAAACATTTCTGTCAGCAGGACATGGGGCAGCTGCTCCTTTTGCCAAATAACTCATGGGGTGCTGGTGAGCTGGAAGCACACTGCATCAGAGTGCCTGCTCAACACTTGGTCAGGCAGGTGGGCAAACCAGGAGGAATCTCTCTGTTTCAGAAGATCTTCAAAGGCAAGGAGAATTCCCAGCCTGAACCTGGGATTTGGAGCAATCAGGAGTCTTTGATGAAGACTGAGGGAAGAGGGATGCACAGTCTGCATGTTCCCTTCCTCTGCAGGGTTCAGTGGGGAACAGTGAAGAAATCAGCCACAGCCACTCCCTGGTCTTCAAGAGCTCAGGGCAGGAGGACATCAGCCTGCTGTGAAGGGAGTGTCCCATCTGCAGAGTGCTGTCCCCTCCACCTCCCTGCACAGGGCCTTTCACTGGCCTCTACACAGCTCTGACAAAACAGCTTTCCTCTTCAAACCCTGGGGCAAAAGAAACCTCATGGTGAAAGGCAATGCTGAGGAAGAACCACCTGCAACAACTAGGGAGGATGAGGAGGAGAAGAGTCCAAACCACAGGGTGGGCACAGCAGAAGGAGGCAGGAGGACATGGTCAGCTTCACACTACCCTCAGTCCAAAAGCACTAGCCACAACTAAAAGAGCCACCACCAAAAAAGAGAAAGAAATGCTCCAGCGGCCTCTCACGGACAGGGAGCAGGGGACACACTGGCTGAGCCCCTTCCCAGTACCTCTCAGCATGGAATGCCATCCTGGTACCCACAAGGCATCTCTGGGACACCCTCCTGAGTGGCAGAACAACACAGTGCTCAGCAGGGACCCCAGTGCTGCCCACCAAGCCCAGCTCCCCTGGCAGCCCTTGTCTCCTGCAGCCACCATGGCACAGGGAGCAGGGCCTGGCATGGAGCAGGGATCCTGCATCCTTTGAACAGCCTCCTCAGATGTTTAATTAAAGCAACCTGACATTTCCTTTCCAATTAGGGTTGGGATTAAGAGATGGAAAAGCTGCAGGAGGGGAACATCCCCACAGCAGCTCTCCCCAGCACAGGTGGTGGCTTGGCACAAACCCAGCCCTTCAGGCAATTTCCACCAAGGTTCCAGCACACTCTGAGCTGCATCCAGGGTGCCAAGGCCCCTGGGTGCCAGCTGGAGCCCAATCCCTGCAGCAGGTGTTTCCCCAAGGTGAGCAGGTAGCAGGGGCAGGAGGGTGAGCACTGGGGATCCCCAGGGTGATGCACTGAGCCCCAAACCTCTTCAAGCCCAGTGTACACATCCAACCCCCCAGGCTCCATTCTGGAGCAACATGGGCAAGTGGCCACCCTCAGGGAGAGAAAAGGCATGGGGTGCCCTGGAGATGGGACAGGGGGGCAGTGAGATGGGGTCTGCAGAGCCAGAGCTGGCTCCTGATCCCTGCCTCCATGCTGCTGCCAAGTGGTTTGATGGCTGAACTGGGCAGCCCCTTCCTTCCCTGGTTTCCCTCTCCTCATCCTTTATATCAGAAAGCACTTGGAGAAACCTCTCTGGTTCCAGCATCAGCATGTTCTGTGGCTACTGGTTTCAGACTGGAATGGGAAAAGGTAACAGAACAAAAAACAGCAGCAAATATTTTTGGAATAAATTCATGGTGCAGTGACTTTCAAGTCTTAATAGCCAGCATGGCTCCAGAACAGCTGAGGCAGCAAATCCCAGCTGCCAACATGTCCCGAGAATGCATTCCCAGGTGGGCTCCCAGCCTAGGGGAGAGCTGCTTTTCACCACAGATGTAACAAAGTTCCTGAGTTCCTTCAAACCTTCACAGCTTGTGATAGACAGAAGAGTTTTTTGAGCTCAATTTGTCAAGCCAGAAGCAGAAAGAGTTATGCTTGAGCACTCTGTCCAGGAGTGGTCACAAATCATTAACATGGTGATGAGATGGGAAGGAAATATTTGATAGGAATTGCCAGTAGAAGCCATCATCTTCTCACAGAGACTGTGAGGACTAAGGGCAAAGACATCAAGTCTAAAGACTAGTTTGACTTGTTGTACAATCAGAACATCATTTCTCCAGGGCCTTGCACAAGTGTCCCACAAGCTCAGGGTGCAGAGGTGAAAAAAAACAACTGACAGAAGCTCTGGCAGAACTATTTTCCAGTCTATCAGAGTAATCTCAGATAAATGTCTTTGTAGGAACATGGATAAGATAAACACTTACTTGGTGTAAAATGCCACAAACTTCAGTTCATCTAAATCTCCCTGAATGACAACATCATCAAATCCTTCCCCATGGCCTGGAAAGCAAAGAAGAAGTGTATTCAGCAGCAATTCCTCCAGATACACCTCTAAGACAGGGTGTTTCATTCCAGCACTACATGGAAAACATCCTGCAGTGACCAAGAAACCAGCACCAGGAAATGCAGGTCCAAAAACCACGAATCACAGGAGAGTTTTGCGTTGGAAGAGGCCTTGAAAAAACATCTTGTTCCCACCCTCCACCATGGGCAGGGACACCTTTCACCATACCACGTTGCTCCAAGCTCTGTCCAGCCTGCTCTTAAACACTTCCAGGGATGAGGCACCCTGTGCCAGGGCCTCAAAGGGAAGAACTTCTTCCCAGTCTGTAATGGAAATCAATCCTCCATCCTGTTTAGAGGAGGGCACTTTGTGGCAGATGGTTTCAGAGGAGACACTGAACCCCTGGGGAGCCGGGCAGGGG
Organism: Oenanthe melanoleuca; assembly: GCF_029582105.1. Classification (NCBI taxonomy): domain Eukaryota; kingdom Metazoa; phylum Chordata; class Aves; order Passeriformes; family Muscicapidae; genus Oenanthe; species Oenanthe melanoleuca. Next base: position 13,268,005 of record NC_079349.1, read on the forward strand.
AGCAGCCCTGTGGCAGAGCTGGTGGGGAGGGCTCCCAGGGCAGGAGTGTCTGTGCCAGGACAGCTCCAGCAGCAGCAGCACGAGCTCTCAGCAGCCCAGGGGGCTCCTCACCTGCGTATCGGATGCTCCTGCCGAACATGGCTGTCCACAGGTAGGGCACGGTGCTGATCTCCGAGCCGTGCGCCAGCATGTTCAGCGCGGCCACGCGCCCTGCGAGAGAGCACAGGGGTGGAGGGCCTGAGGCAGGGAAATGCTGGGCCTGGGTCACAGCACCAACAGTCACAGAGCACAGGGATGGAGGGCCTGAGGCAGGGAAATGCTGGGCCTGGGTCACAGCATCAACAATCACAGAGCACAGGGATGGAGGGCCTGAGGCAGGGAAATGCTGGGCCTGGGTCACAGCACCAACAGTCGCAGAGCACAGGGGTGGAGGGCCTGAGGCAGGGAAATGCTGGGCCTGGGTCACAGCACCAACAGTCACAGAGCACATGGATGGAGGGCCTGAGGCAGGGAAATGCTGGGCCTGGGTCACAGCACCAACAGTCACAGAGCACAGGGATGGGAGTGCCTGAGGCAGGGAAATGCTGGGCCTGGGTCACAGCACCAACAGTCACAGAGCACAGGGATGGAGGGCCTGAGGCAGGGAAATGCTGGGCCTGGGTCACAGCACCAACAGTCACAGAGCACAGGGATGGAGGGCCTGAGGCAGGGGAAATGCTGTGCCCTGGGTCACAGCATCAGCATCATCAGTCACAGAGCACAGGGATGGAGGGCCTGAGGCAGGGAAATGCTGGGCCTGGGTCACAGCACCAACAGTCACAGAGCACAGGGATGGGAGTGCCCTGCAGCAGGGGAAATGCTGGGCCTGGGTCACAGCACCAACAGTCACAGAGCACAGGGGTGGAGGGCCTGAGGCAGGGGAAATGCTGGGCCTGGGTCACAGCACCAACAGTCACAGAGCACAGGGATGGGACTGCCATGCTCTGCCCTGGATCACAGCATCAGCACCAGTCACAGAGCACAGGGATGGGACTGCCCCTGCAGCAGGGCCATGCTGGGCCCTGGGTCACAGCATCAACAGTCACAGAGCACAGGGATGGGAGTGCCCTGCAGCAGGGGAAATGCTGGGCCCTGGGTCACAGCATCAACAGTTACAGAGCACAGGGATGGGACTGAACTGCAGCAGGGCCATGCTGTGCCCTGGATCACAGCATCAGCACCAGCCACAGAGCACAGGGGTCACAGCATCAGCACCAGTTACAGAGTGCAGGGAAACCAAGAACTGCTGCTGAGAAAACTCACACAGCAACAAAGACAAACCCAAGGATGGGCTGAGATTCCTTCCCAAGGTGCAGCTCTTACTCACCTCCACTGCCCTGAGCCATGTGTCCATGAGACTCTCTCCCCCCAAAGTCAACTGGGCAACAGTGGCAGGGCTGAGAGTGTCTGAGCTCCTGCCCAGGTGGGGACAGGATGGACAAACCCCTGGAGGGCAGGGAGACTGCTGGGGTACACTCCCTGCTGCAGAAGTGTATCTGGACATGAGGGAGGTGTCCCCAGGCAGAATTTGAAGCTGTGCTTCCGAAACCTCCCACCCAGCACACAGAAAACCTCCTCGAGGGACTGGGGCCGTCACACAGGGGTTCAGGCTGACAAGAGGCCAGAAGGGTCAGAGCTCTGCTGGACACTCCTGGGCAAGGCTGGCAGGTGGGAAGCCCAGCTGGGAGCCTCAGCCCATGCTGGCATTAGGATGGGAGCTCCCAAGTGTCCCGAGGCAAGGAGGGGAGCAGGCTCCCTCAGCAGTGCCAGGGAGCAAAGGGAAGAGGGGAAAGCCTATCCCTGGGCCCCTCTGTGCTGGTGGTGAGGCACTGTTAGGCACAGCTTGGCAAGAATGCTGACAGATAAAGGCACAGATCAAAATGTTCAATACAACCACCCAGTCTCTCTGTTGGCAGTTATCTGGAGAGTTTGGAAATTTCCTAAAAATCTGGAAAAGGCTCTTTTCTGCAAAGTACCTACCATGCATGTGGGCCATCTGCCAGTGGGGTACATTCACCTTCTTGTTATTCCTCAAGGCCAATGGAAATGTGACAGCATCTCCAGCAGCAAAGACCCCGGGGATGTTGGTCTGCATCATCTGCAGGGGAACAGAGGTGGGCATTAGTGAGGTTTGCACCCTACATTAACAAACTCCAGAGCTGGAGGGGTCCAGAGCTGCCACAGTCCCTCAGAACAAAGGGAAAACCTCTGCCTGGCTGTGGGACCCCCAGGGGAAATTTCACTCAGCCTTCTTCACTTTCAAATGAGCACACACATGCAGGGACCTACAGTATCTCTTGGCCAGCAGGTTATCCAGTAAAAAGACACAGGGACTGGTGTTGTGGAGCCCCTCTCAGAAGTCTGGGGTTTGTAGGTGTTTGAAAGTAGAGCCCAGCTTATTGCAGGGATGAGCACTCATGGCACTGAGCCCCAGGCTCCTGACATGCTCCTTTCCCCAAGGCTCCAACACTGCTCCCATTGCAGTCACTGCTGCTGGGGAGAAAGGATGAGATCCTTTAGGATCCTTGAAAACATGGATCTATCTAATTGTTTTCCCCTCTAAATATCCATACCACTCCAGAACAGCTCAGAGCCAGAGCACCCAGGTCTGGGGTTTGCACACCCCCACTTGCACAGGGGGGTCCCTCCCATCCATTCTGGGATGCTCTGGAATCTCAGCATCTCACAGAATATCCTAAGATGTAGGGCAACCACAAGGGTCATTGGGCTGAATTCCTGGCCCTGCACAGCCCAACCCAAGGAATTCCAGTTCTGCCAATCTTGGCAGATAAAAGGCCATGAAAAGCCCCTGTGGCAGCATTTGGGAGCCCCAGGGAGGCTCACCCATCAGAAGTGACCCAGCTCCTCCTGCTCTCCTGCAGGGCTGCCCTGGGCTCACCTTGTTGACCACAATGAAGCCCTTGGAGTCAATGTTGATGCCACTCTGCTTGAGGAAGCCTGTTGCTGGGACTGCACCTGGGGGGAAAGCCAGAGGTTGCTGCTGCAGTGTCCAGTGTTCCACAGCCCTGGGGGCTGATCCTGAGGCCTTCCCCCTGCCAGGACAGTGGGGCTGTCCCCAGGGACAGGCAGCAGCTGTTCTGGGAGTGTGGAGCACAGCCAGATACCCTACAGAGCCCCCACTGCATCAGCCTCTGGATCCCTGTGCTGCCCAAGCCATCAATAACCTGCCCACTGCCCTTTTCTAGTGCTTGGAGATAATTTTCAATTTCATTTTCTGTAGATATTTTGAAAAAAATTATATTTAAAAGGGAACCTTTGAGTTTCCAGCCAGGGCTCCTCAGCCTCCCCTGTACATTTCTTTCACCTTCCTTCTCCTTTTGTCATTTTTTGTTACCTCCAGCCTTTTCACAAATCAGAGTAGTCAATAAAAACAAAAAAGACAGAATTAAATTAATTCTGTGATTCTTCAAGTCCACAGTATTTTGAAGAAGGAAGGAAAAGGAAATTTTTCCCCCTACATGTAAAAAATATAATGTTCTATGGGGTCTTTTATTTTATAGTATAGGGTACATTTTTAATGCTGACAGCAGCAATTAGAAAAAAAAAACACACTAAAAATTTGGTTTGGGAAGCTTTAATAAAAGCCAGCTTGAGAGTATGAAACTGCTTGAAACGTTTGTCTTTTCTACAAAAAAAATTATTACTTTTGAAACACATTTTCAGTTGCATTTTGCAGCGGGGGCTCCAGAAACACCTTTTTAGACATGCAGACTCACGTGTGGCAGCCCAGCACTGCCAGTAGCCCTGGCCAGCCAGCGCAGGATGATGATGCTGACACATCCCCCAGGTGCTGACACATCCCCCAGGTGCTGGCACATCCCCCAGGTGCTGACACATCCCCTCCAAGCTCCCCCTGCCCTCCCTCCTGGCTCTGCAGGCACACAGCCCTTACCAACACCCACGACACAGACGTCAGCTCGCAGGACCTTCCCGCTCTTCAGCACGACCTCCTTCAGCTGCAGGGACACAGGGCACACAGAGTTACTCCAGGGACAAAGCCCCAGCAGCAGGAAGCCAAGCTGGAGCTCACCTCCTTTGTGAAATGCTCAGAAAAGGAGAGCAGGTGAGCAGGAGCAGTGAAGCCACACACACCACACTGGCACTCATTTGTCCCTGGGGCCAAACCCAGGAGTGTGAATTTCAGCAGGCAGGAAAGAGGGGAGAGCAGAACCCCACTAGCAAAGAGAAGGGTGGCTCTGGGGGACACCAGAGTGTGGGAGACTCTGTGTCAGGATAGACACGGTCAGGGACAAAACTCATTCACTCTGTATAAACTAAAAGTTGCTGTTGCATTTATTGTAAGAGTGAAAGTACAGAGAGTCCTACTGAGTGTTGCCAGCTGCAGCACAGAGTAAGACAAGGAGTGAGAGGGGGTTAGAGAAAGAGCAATGGGATAAGAGGGTGAGGGGGTGAGAGAAGAAGGGAGAGAGAGCAAGAGGGAGGTAAGAGAGGGGTGGTAGCAGTAAGAGCAAGAGAAGAGAGTAAAGAGTAAAAGCAAGAGGGAGAGAGCAAGAGGGAGAGAGCAAGAGGAGTGAGAGAAAGGAGCAAGAGAGCGATTTCCCATTTACAATACAATAAATTTTCTTCTATGGTGAATATTCTAATTTCCACTAACCAATGTAATACAAGATACAAATTCTATAACATTTACATACGGCCTATAGGAATCCTTACATTACCATAGTGTGTTACACTTTAAACTCTAAAAAATTCTCTTTGGACCTAGCAGGGTCTTCTCTGACCTTTGGACTTGCTCTCCAGCAGAAGACATTGTTCTATCAAGAGGGGATCACCCCTAGCTGGCTATCCCTTTGTTTTATAGTTATTCAGTCACTGAGGCTTTCCTGTTTCATCTTCCCCAACACCAGAGCAGCTCTGCCAGGGAGCCCCTGCCCAGCACTTACCTTCCCCTCCTGCTCCCGCAGCTCCGACACCTCTGTCTGCATGTAAAACTTCACCCTGTTGTTCTCAAACATCTGCAGGGGGACAAGGGACAGAGCAGGGGACATCAGGACCCTGAGCCACCTGCTCCTGATGTCCTGCTGCCCCCACCCTGCAGGCTTGTTTCGACCTGCACAGCTCAGGGGGTCAGCATCCCCACATCCCAACACAGCTCTGGAAGAAGGTGCTCCACAGCACATGGAGCATACCAGGGAAAACACAGCACATGGACCATACCAGGGAATACACAGCACATGGAGCATAACAGAGAAAACACAGCACATGGAGCATACCAGGGCAAACACAGCACATGGACCATACCAGGGAATACACAGCACATGGAGCATAACAGAGAAAACACAGCACATGGAGCATACCAGGGCAAACACAGCACATGGACCATACCAGGGAAAACACAGCACATGGAGCATAACAGAGAAAACACAGCACATGGAGCACACCAGGGAAAACACAGCACATGGAGCACACCAGGGCAAACACAGCACATGGAGCATACCAGGGAAAACACAGCACATGGACCATAACAGAGAAAACACAGCACATGGAGCACACCAGGGAATACACAGCACATGGAGCATAACAGAGAAAACACAGCACATGGAGCACACCAGGGAAAACCAGCACATGGAGCATACCAGGGAAAACACAGCACATGGAGCACACCAGGGCAAACACAGCACATGGACCATAACAGAGAAAACACAGCACATGGAGCACACCAGGGAAAACCAGCACATGGACCATAACAGAGAAAACACAGCACATGGAGCATACCAGGGAAAACACAGCACATGGAGCATACCAGGGCAAACACAGCACATGGAGCACACCAGGGAAAACACAGCACATGGACCAGGGAAAACACAGCACATGGACCATAACAGAGAAAACACAGCACATGGACCACACCAGGGAATACACTGCACATGGAGCATACCAGGGAAAACACAGCACATGGAGCATAACAGAGAAAACACAGCACATGGACCATACCAGGGAAAACACAGCACATGGACCATAACAGAGAAAACACAGCACATGGAGCATACCAGGGAAAACACAGCACATGGACCATAACAGAGAAAACACAGCACATGGACCATACCAGGGAAAACACAGCACATGGACCATACCAGGGAAAACACAGCCCCTTCTCACCAACTGCTGCCATCACAGCTCTGTCAATAAATTAACTAGTGCTGTGGAAGCATGGTAAGGACAGACAGAAGGGAATTCTCTCCATGAATTACAGCTGCACTGAGTACCAAGGAATGGAAACAGCCTTGCCAAGGAGGATGGGTGTTTTTGGGTTAGCTGAGTTGGAGTCTGCTGGCCGTGCAGGGAGAAGGAAGGGTCATGTGTGCAAGGGACAGACAGGTTAGATGGCCATGCAAGGGGCAGGACTGAGTTAGCCAGTCATGCAGAAGGGAGAAGGAGGGGAGGAATCAGTGCTGTGTGGGAAGCTCACAGAGAGAAGGCACGAGGAGCTTTGAGGATAGCAAGGGACTGACACTGGTGTCAGTCATGTCTCCCCTGTCATAGTGCAATAAGAGAAACAAGCAAAACCAACCCCCCAGATGGGAAAGCAAGGTCACCTTCATGACAGCACGGCCAACCCTCTCCCCAAAGAACTTCTTGAAGGGGACGTGCTCCAGCTCCACCAGGGACACAGAGTGGGCCCTGTCGGCGAGGTAGGCGGCCACCTCCATCCCTGGGGAGAGGCAGAGCCATCAGCCACAGAACCAGCCAGCCCTGCAGGCGAGGAGCAGCCACACCCACCCTGACCAGGGAGGCTGAGCTGCACTCCTGGGAGAGCTGGGGAGCCACCAGACACCGGGGGTCACACCAGTTCTGGTGGTCCTAGATGGAGGTTTTAAAGACCAAAGGGAGGAACTGGACATGAAATCCCAAAGTGCCCTGAGAAAAATATGTAACAAGGGACCTCAGCCAAGGGAAACCTGCCTCCTATGGCTGGGACAACCTCAGCTGTAGTCTGGAAACAGTTCTGGGAGTAGCTGTTTTCTTCCATCAGAATAGTAGAATTTTGGTGCTGGGAATTGCATGGGAACTCCACCAAGGCATTTTCTGTCTGTGGGGGTTATTAGAAAGGAGCCTTTTTGATGACCTACAATTTGCAATTGGTCCCCCACACCACATGCTTTTCTATAGATCATATTGATTAAACCATTTTACAAGTTTATTTTTTACAAAGAAGAAAAACAAATAATGAACTTTTTATATAAATTCCGTGACTAATAAGCATTTAAGGCTTGCAGGACCCACTCTTATTTTGTTAGGACCCACAATAATTTTGTTGGAACCATATCAAGCAAAAATAAGAGCCATCAAAGAAACTACAAGATTTTTCCTGCATATTTAAAAAATTCACCACACTGCTAAAATGTAAAAGGGAATAAGCCCACAGGTTCCCAGCCACCAACAGGATTCTCCTGACCGAAGCCAACTCTTGGCACACCAGATTTAGACCCACATGAGCACCAGCACTTGTCTTGCCATGTGCTTTTCAGACTGGCACAGCAATATCTGTGCCCATGCCAACCCAGCCTCTGTGAAAAATCAATTTCTTTGGCATGGGAATGTCCTTACACACACCTGGGGCTGGAGGCTGGACTACCCCAGCTCCAGTTTTGTGAGGGTGTTAATTCTCACTGGGCAGTGACAGGACTTTACCCCTCTGCAGGCAGAGTGGAGAGCTGGGCAGGGACATGGCCAGGCAGGCTCTCACCCAGGAAGGAGCTCCCAGGGACATGGGCAGGCAGGCTCTCACCCTGGAAGGAGCTCCCAGGGACATGGGCAGGCTCTCACCCAGGAAGGAGCTCCCAGGGACATGGCCAGGCTCTCACCCAGGAAGGAGCTCCCAGGGACATGGGCAGGCAGGCTCTCACCCTGGAAGGAGCTCCCAGGGACATGGGCAGGCAGGCTCTCACCCTGGAAGGAGCTCCCAGGGACATGGGCAGGCAGGCTCTCACCCAGGAAGGAGCTCCCAGGGACATGGGCAGGCTCTCACCCAGGAAGGAGGCTCCCACAATCACCACGTTCCTGCTGGTGGCCAGCTTCACCACTCGGTTGGCATCCTCAGGCGTCCGGATGTTGAACACGTTCTCCATCTCCTTGCCCTTGCAGCTGAGAGTTTTGGGCCTGAAAAACACTGAGAGTGAAGCAGCTGCTTCTCTCAGCTCTGTGTGCTTCAGTGCCCAGTCGGGGCTGCAGAACATTAAGAACATTGAAGAACATTTAAGAACATTTAAGAACATTACCAACTTTCCCTTTTCCACCCTTCTCTTGCCTGAAGACACAACATGGAAAAACCTAGATGCTGGTGGCCAGTGGTGGAGCAGGGGATGCTGAGCAGCCACCCCAGACCCCACTGTGGACTGGTGGACACACAGGTCAAGGGGAGCTCCTTCCTGGAGCTCCCTACTGCACAGGACAGGCAGTGCTTTACACCAGGTTAGGTCGGGCTTTGTCACAGAGAACACAGTAATGTGGCCCCTCTTGCATGGTGCAAAAAAGAGTGATTCATTGAGGAAAACCACTGCTTTAAATAAGAGAGCTGATGCAAAACAAAATACAGAGGATTCATTGGTCAGAGAAAGAAACACCCCTTGTCCCAGGCTTTCTCACAGGTGTTAATCTTTTGTTATAATTCAAATTCTTACAGAATTATAGAGAGAGAAAGGTCTCTAGCTTGGGAAAAACCCTAGCTGAGCCTGAGAAAGCTGGACTGGAAAAATCCTTTAAGTTTTTCCCTGGGCCTGTAATGGCCACAGGGCTTGGAGAAACTTGGTCTAGTGGAAAGCATTCTCAGGGGTGGATGTATATTCATCACATACAGAGTGAATTTCAAGTTCCCTTCCAACAGAACCCATTCTGTGAGTCTATAATATATGATGTAGATATATATGAAAGAGATAGATGATGATATATAGATGTAGATACATACAGACATTCCCATTATCTTTCCCACACTCAGACAAATTCAGTGTTCAAGTTCACCTGCCACATTTCATCCCTTATCCCCAGGCACAAGCTCCTCACATTCTCAGATAAAACAGTTTATCTTGATCTTTAAGATGTTTGTCTTACATGTTTCCCGTTGCTATCAGCAGCTTGTTGTATTCCATCTTAAACCCATCCTTGAACACAGCTATCTTGCTCTTGACATCCACAGCCGCCACCTAAAATTATTCCTAAATAATGTTAAGGGAAGAAATCCCAGATTTTCACCCAGGTCCCAGCCCAATCAACTTATCTGTCAGATTTTGGTCTTCCATGTTAGTTTTAGTTTGTTATATAGTTGCTTTTAGTTAGTCTGTTAGTTTTAGTCCCCCCTATCCACAGCTTGGCTAACCCACACCTTGAATATTCCTAGTTGCCTTTTCACAAATCCTTGAAGATCTCCCAATAGAAATAAAATAATGGGGAGAAATATTTAAGCCATCATTGTCTGCACTGTCTGAAGGCTGATTGTTCTTACCAGATGGTGCCTGGCTCCCCAGATTGACAAGAGGAATGGCAGTAGCACATGATGGTCACCACAGGTGGCCACACCATGGCCATGCCCATGGTGCCCTTCCTGCCACAGGAGCATTGCACCAGCTGTGCTTGTACAGCACCAGGCAGCCTCTGCTCTGGGGCAAGAACAGGAGGCTGGGAGAGACCCAGCACTCTCACAGTGCCATCCAGTGAGCCAAACCAGAGAGGGCAGCCACATTCCCTAGACACAGCCTTTGCATGCCAGCACTTTCCTCAGGCACACACGGGGCTCTCCCCACCTGCATTTCAGTCAGGACCTCGATGTCGTAGGTGCAGAAGAACTCCTTGGGGCGCAGGGCGATCTGCTCAGGGTGGGAATCCATCGACTGCAAAGAAAACAAACATTGTTCTGTCTGCTGCTGTGGGCTGAACAGTGAGGGGAGAAACAGCTGCTACCACTGTCGAATGGGTTAAGAGGATGGTTCAGCAAGGCTGGAATGACAGCCTGTTCAAGTGGGAGTCGTAACAAGAGGCTGCTCTGAGCTCTGGTGCCTTCTCTGCCAGCTTGGCATGGGGCTAGTGTGGTGGCTCAAGCAGGATCATAGCAAGTGCCCTGGAGTGCCAGCAAAGCAGAACTGCAGCCCCTCCCAGCACATACAGCTTCACAGGAGCAAGAGAAAAGGCTCATTTCACACCACGGGTGGCCAGGCCCTGGAACAGGCTGCTCAGGGAAGCAAGCCCCATCCCTGGAAGTGCTGGGCTGCAGCAAAACCCAGTCTAGGAAAAGGAGTGCCTGCCCACTGCAGGGGGAAAGATATTGGGAATGTCTGTATGTATCTACATCTATATATCATCATCTATCTATTTCATATATAACTATAGCACAGGGTGCCCTTTAGAAGTCCCTTCCAACCCAAATCATTCTATGATTATTTGGAAAATAGCCAGTTACCAGGGCAAATGGAAGCTAAAGAGCAGTAAGAACAAGCAGCATTAACACACAAGGATACACTTTCAGAAGCACCCAAGTTATGCTGCACAGGCTCTATCTGATGCTGAAGAAATGGGGTGTGGCCCATATCTGTACATCTTCAGCTACAAGATAAAGGTTCTTGCTTTTCCCAGCCTTCCCTAATCACTGGGGTGAGATGTACATCTTCTTTACACAAAGGGTTGAGCCCGAGCTCATCTGTCCCCCTGACTGTCAGCACAAGCTCAGGCTCAGGCTAAGGACAAGCTGAGCATCAAGTGAGCTGCTGGGTGTGCAGGCTGCTCCCTGCTTGTGCACTGCCTGCAGCACAGCAGAAACAGGCACAGGTGCCCTGGCCAAGCCCTGCTGCAGACCAGCACACTGCCCAGCAGCAGTGCTCGTGCCAGGCAGTGATGCTGTTTGGGCTTGGCCCAGGAGCCGCAAGGGATTCAGGAGTCAAGGGCTCTCCTATTCACCATGGAGATGGATGTGCAAGACCCTTCTCCCTGCTCAGGGGCTGGAAGGAGCCCAACCAGACACTCCCTTACTCTGACTTCAGAGTAAGAATGCACTGCTCTGGAGAGACTGCTGTCACAGGGCTCGGGGCAGGGACACACAGGTTTTATTGAAATTCTTTGAATTCTCCACATTTACAGAGAGAAACAGCTGAACCTCTGTGACAGTGTGCAGGGAGGGCAGAACAGAAGACTTGACAACCATCACAACTTTTGCTGTTGCTTGTCTGGGGACAGTAACAGAGCTGTGGCAACACAGAGAGCACAGGTCATGGTCCAAAGGGGACAAAGAAAACAGCCTGGCAGGACCTGGGGACAGAACAAGCTTTCAGCAGGGCAGAGGAAGGGCAGTGCTGTAGTGCCAGGGAGCAAAAGCTCTGCTGCTTACAGAGTTAGCACTCCTTCCCCAGTGGCTTGCACAGGTTTAGTCCCACTCACAGCAGTTAAGAAAAATTCCATCTTTTCCTACCCTCTTCCCAAAAATTCTGCCTTCTCTTTCATGGGCTTTGTGCACCTTCTAAATGCAACTACAGCCAGAAGTGTTTAGTGGAGGATTTAACAAACCATATCCAACATCTCTGGCATGTGAAATGTTATTAGTATTTAACAGAGAGAAGAAGAGCCAGTCTAACACTCACACAACTGACTAAGTGCTCAGAAAAGCTGGGACAGGGACTCTCAGATTCTCTGAGCTGCCCAGAGCAATCCCTGTGAAGACTGGATGCAGGCACCAGGCAGCTGCTCCTCACCCCACACAGGACTCACAGAAGCACAGAAATGGCCTGAATGCTCCCAAACAGCCATGGACATGCCTGCCTGTCTTTGAAAATACTTTTTCTGGGTGCCAAAGCAGAGTTAAATGCTGTGATTGTAGCAGGCTCCAAGAGTAAGCATTTTCTGACATGAGCATGAACACATAATTCACCTTACGTTATCTCCAAGCTCCAAGGTCAAATGGTGCTGTCCAACTTGAGCTGCCATCTGACATCAAAGAAGGCTCAGGAATCAGCAGCAAGAAAATCTGATTAAAGATCATCCTGTGTCTATAAACCAGAATGCAAAATGGGATGTGTGCCAGAGAAAGTGACTTTTGCACTCCCATCAAGTTATCAACTTGTGATGATGGCTGAGAATCATCATCATTAAGGCACAGAGCATTCCTGGGCAGCAAGAAACAGGCACTAATAAAAACCCCCAGCACCATTTTTTCACATATTCCATTTCATTGCCTTAAAGATTTTGATACAGAAATACTTTAAGAAGACCCATCCAGGTAGAAGCTGGCTATGACAGCTGCCATTAGATCTGTGAAGAATCATCACATGAATTGTGGAATGGTTTAGGGTGCAAGGGACTAAAGGCTCATCTCATTTCAATCTGCAGGGATACCTTCCACTAGACCAGGTTCCTGCAAACCCTGTCCAACCTGGCCTCAGACACTTCCAGGGATCCAGGGGCTGCCACAGCTTCTCTGGGCAACCTGTGCCAGGGCCTGCCCACCCACACAAGAAAGAATGCCCTTGTTTTCCTGCTGGAATACTCTCAATTCAATCTGAACAACTAATTTTTTTGTATTTCATATTTCAGCCACAATGAGGAAAGAAAATTCAAGGGAAACAGAGGCAGGATGACTAAGGAAACAGAACCTTGATGCTGCAATGAATAACAGTGGGGAAAGGTGCTAGAGTAAATTTTGAAAGTGGGGAGGAATGTGGCATAAGCAGAGTGGTACAAACCTTGCTGAGCTTTGGTCTGTCATAGGGCAGGTGTCTGTCCAAGGTGCACATCACGATGCGGTCAGAGAAACCCTCCTGGCGCAAGGTCTCTGCACAGACCAGCCCAGCTGCCCCTGGGGGAGGAGAGCAGTGACAGCCATGGGTGTGGGAGCTCTGTGCCCTTCACTGCAGAACTTGGGGCTGGCTCCAAACCACCCCCTGCCCCAGCCCTCTGTAACCCAAACAGCTCCCACGGGGTGGAGATGACAAGGCACGGGAAGGGATGCTCTGCCCATGGCCCATGACATAAATCCTCTGGTGTGTCCCTAAACTGTCACAAACCCCAAAGAGCACACCTGAGGAGTGCTGCTGCTGCCTACACATCTCTCACAAACTCCAGAGCACGAGCTCAGACCCTTGGACTTCTTCAGTCAAGGAAGGGTCTGCACAAGCTGCTCCTGGTGAATATATGGCCAATTTGTGGCCAAGCACAGAGAGCAGGGAGTCCTCCCTTCTCCATGGCCAAGGTGTTGGTTGTGTGACTCACTGCAGAGCATTCTCCATGCTATTTCTTTAATGGTTTTTTGTTCACTTGTTTCAATCAGAAGGAATTAAAAAAAAAAAAAAAAAAAAAAGGTTAAATCGAACAAAAAGAACAAAAAGCTGCCTTGAGACATGCCCACTGCAGAACTGGTGAGATTAGAGAGCTCAGGTGAGAAGTGTCTTCTCAGCCAAAGAAACCTCATTCCTTGATAAGTGTTTTTAGGGCCACAAATTCTGTAACACCACTGAGAGATGATGGACCTGGACCATATCATGGTTTGCTCCATCAACGAGACACTCCACTGATGGAGCTGGGGGACAGTGGAAGAAGAGACAGGAGGGTGGACATCCTGTGTGTGCTGCCAAGAGCATCCTGAGGCAGGGATGATGCTGTACTGGAGAGGAGAGGAGAGGAGAGGAGAGGAGAGGAGAGGAGAGGAGAGGAGAGGAGAGGAGAGGAGAGGAGAGGAGAGGAGAGGAGAGGAGAGGAGAGGAGAGGAGAGGAGAGGAGAGGAGAGGAGAGGAGAGGAGAGGAGAGGAGAGGAGAGGAGAGGAGAGGAGAGGAGAGGAGAGGAGAGGAGAGGAGAGGAGAGGAGAGGAGAGGAGAGGAGAGGAGAGGAGAGGAGAGGAGAGGAGAGGAGAGGAGAGGAGAGGAGGTGTATATCAACACCACAAGGTCCTGAAAAGACTTTACACTCATCATCTGTTGGAATCAGGGGTTGCTGATGCAACTAGGAAGGCAGTAGCAGGAAGAGGATTTGGGGTTCACTCCAAAGCATGGCAACAGGGAACTACAAAGCTCCACAGATTGGAACAGAGGGCATCTTTGGATCCTTAGCATGTAGGACAAAAAGGCTCTCTGGTGTGACAGGCAGGAGACACACACAGTGGTCCCACCTTGTGCCACCCTTACCTGCACCAATGATCAGCACGTTGGTGCTGCTCAGGTTGTAGTTGCTCAAGGAGATGCACTTTGCCATCACCTTTGTTCTCCTCTGTGTCTGAAGAGCCTGTGTCACCACCAAAAAGAAAAAGAAAAGCAATTATCTTTACTCAGCATTACCCTGGGCAGCCGGGCAGGGATGGGGACAACTGCAACAGTGTCATAAACCAGCCTGGATAGAAGGGACAGCCACACCCGTGTACTGAACAAGAACTCCAAACCCTGCTCATCCAAATGCCATTCCAACGTCCAGTGCACTACAAGGTACAAAAGACAAATAAATCCATCATCTTCTGCAAACCATGCAGCTACTCAGAGCTGGAGTGGTGGTGGAGCAGGAGAAAAGGCAGGTGTGTCCTTGTGCAATTCTGCACTAAGGGTGAGACAAGAATGAAGAAGATCTGTCAGGAATTTTATCCTGAACCTGAGCAGGGCTTGTAAACCTAATATCCAAATCTGATGGACTTGTCCAGCTCACCAGAGCACAGGCATGGACCTGTGCCAGTGTAGTAGAGCCAAAATCTGTTCCTAGTAGAGCAAATAGACTCAATTTCCCCTCATCACATCCCCAAATCACTGAAGTGCTGCCATTGAGGGGACATCTCTGGATCTAACCCAAGTGTTCTAAGGGCCCACTGGGGCTCTGAGCCACTGGATTTGCAATGTGCACATACACCATGTATCCAAAGAAGGCTTTTCATGGAAAGAAAGATGATAGTGGTCAGAGTGGGCTTCATTCTGTATCCCATCAGGGCAGGAGAGCCCTTTCTACCCCAGCATCAGGTTCCTCTCCAGCAGGAGCTGAGGGGTGAAGAGCCCTCTGCCTTGCCATATTCAGACAAGGCCGAAAGGCAGAAGAGGCCTCTTTCTATGGGCCAGCTAAATTAAAAGTTTCTCTGAGCTTAAGGAAACATAGGACAAGTGCAGGACAAACACCTGTAAGGCCTGAAAGAATGGACAGCCCAGGCCAGGTGTCCTGCAGCTGCAGGAGGCCGGATGGGAAGGGACCCCACAGCTCTGTCCTGCTCCACCTGTACCTCCAAACTGGATACTCACACATCCCTCTGCCCAGGCCTGAGGACCAGAGATAAGCATTTCCCTCCACCCCCATTCACATACAGCAAAAAATGGAAGCATTGGCCTTGATTTTTGGATGTCAGTGGTCCCTCACCTGCTTGCTTGCTCGGATGTACACCTTCTCCTTCTCAATCTTCACCTGAGGGTGACAGAACAGTCACTTTGCTGGTTTGCAAAGCAGCAAGGGCTCCCTCTGGGCAGAGCTAAGGAGGGGTGGTGTCAGCAGGTAACCTGCAGGAGCAGCTCAGGCCATGGCAGGGCTCACCCCAGGGCTCATCCCAGGGCTCACTCCAGGGCAAATCCCAGGGCTCATCCCAAGGCTCACCCCAGGGCTCACCACAGAGCTCATCCCAGGGCTCATCCCAGGGCTCACCCCAGGGCTCATCCCAAGGCTCATCCCAAGGCTCATCCCAGGGCTCATCCCAAGGCTCATCCCAAAGCTCATCCCAGGGCTCATCCCAAGGCTCATCCCAAAGCTCATCCCAAGGCTCATCCCAGGGCTCATCCCAGGGCTCACCCAGGGCTCATCCCAAGGCTCATCCCAAAGCTCATCCCAGGGCTAATCCCAAAGCTCATCCCAAAACTCATCCCAAGGCTCATCCCAGGGCTCATCCCAGGGCTCACCCTGGGCTCTTCCCAAGGCTCATCCCAGCTCAAGGCTCTGGGAACTCCTGCCTCCCATCAACCACACGCCCACGCTCGCTGTACAACCTGATTTCCACCCCAAGTTTACACATTCCCACCCCTCCTGCTCCAGACACCTCCCAGACCGGGCACTCCCAGGCTCCCAGGAGGTGTCTGGTGCCCGTGGGTGGGCACAGGGAGCTGCAGAGAGGAAGGAGCTGGATGAGCAGCTGCTCTCTGCTGGCTACACCAGAACATCTCTGGAAAGTATTTGGTCCAAGCCATACAGAATGTTGCTTATCCCAATAAAAAGAGTCATTTTGTGGGTGACACCAAACTGAGTGGTGTGGTTGATGCTCTAGAGGGAAGGGATCCATACAGAGGAATGTGGCCAAATGGGAATCTCATGAAGCTCAATAAGGGAAAATGCAAGCTGCTGCACCTGGATGTGAGCAATTCACTTCATCACTCCAGGCTGGGGGAAGAAGGAATTGAGAGCACCCCTGAGGAGGACTGGTATTGTTCAGCCAGGAGAAGAGAAGACTCCAGGAAGACTCAGGAGCACTTCCAGTGCCTTAAGGGGCTCCAAGAGAGCAGGAGAGGGACTTTGGACAAGGGCCTGCAGTGACAGGACAAGGACAGGACCAGGGGATGGCTCCCACTGCCAGAGGGCAGGGTTAGGTGGGATATTGGGATTCCCTATGACATTGGGGAAGCCCTGGCACAGGCAGCCCAGAGAAGCTGTGACTGCCCCTGGATCTCTGAAAGGGCTCCAGGCCAGGCTGGAGTGGGCTTGGAGCAACCTGGGAGCCCATGGCAGGGGGTGGAATGACATGGGCTTTAAGGTCCCTTCCAACCCAAGTCATCCCATGGTTCTGTGGTTTTTGCTGCAGGGAGAAGGGTCTCACCTGGAACCTGGGTAAGCTGTCCAAGCCAGGGAAGTCCTCGATGTCGCCTGTGCTGATATTGAAGCAGGCTCCGTGCCAGGGACAGCGGACTCTTCCTTTGGACAAAACCCCTGCAGGAACACGGCAGAGCAGGGCTGGTGCTGCCCCACAGCTGCTCCACCCTGTGAGGTGGCACCTCTCCTAGAGGACACGTGGCAGCTGAGTGGCGTTTTCTCACCATGCACACTGGGATGTTTGGGACCAGCTGGGATCCTCCATGAGCAATTCCTTCTAAAATGCCCTGGATGGAGGATCCTCCAGTACCTCTGGGCACAGTTCAAAGCTGTCTGCTCTGAGATATAACCCTGCTCTCCAGCCAGGACGGGGCTGCCATCCCCAGAGGCTCATGGTCATCCTCACAAGCCCCAGTACTACCCAAAACAAGTGGTGCCTCCAGCAGAGCATCACTGATTTAGAGTACATGTGTTCCAGAGCAGAGCCTGGCACAGCAAGGCACCTACACACACTTGGGAGGCACAGGCATGTTCAGTGTTCATTTCTGCAGCTGCTGGCTCATAGGCTGCTGCCTTGGACTTGATTTTTCCCTGCTGCAACACTGGGGCAGAGCACAGGCTGGTCTTGAGCTGGTGTCTGCTTGCTGAGGCACAGAGTGCCACATCCCATCACCACCACGTGTGGGGTGCAGGGGCAGCCCCCCCACACCTGTGGCTGCAGCAAAGTGCCTGGAGAGATCCCTGTGTGACAGCCAGTCTGAGGAGTACACCACAGGGCTCTGAGAGGGCAGTGAGCTCTCACCTCCAGGGCACTGTGGGGCTCCTCTGCCCTGCTCAGCACCCAGGGGAGTGGCTGAGAGCATGGCTGCTACACCCAGCACGACTGCTGGCCAGCAATGCCCAGAAGACACTCAGAAGGATCTTCCCCAGGATCCCACCTCCAGAAAAGTGCCCTCCCAACCCCAGTTTTGGAGATGCACATCAGCACACAGCCTGCTGCCACTGCTTAGGCTCAGGGCAGAGACCTGCCTGAAGCCTGTGCTGACAAAGTGCCAGGATGCATCATTTTAGGTGCCAAGATGGGAAACCAATCCACCTCATCCCACTTCAGTCAGTAACAAGAGAAACATTCATCCCAAAGAGAGTGCTCTTCCTCCTCCACGAGAAGAAGCCCCAGCCCTGTGATCAGCTAGAGCTGACAGAGTGCTCTGGGGAGTTTTTGCAGCTCTAGCTTGCTGCCCTCCCCAGCCAGGAGATGCCCAGGTGATGCTGGGTGTGCAGTGCATGCTTGGCAGCAGTGCAGGGGCTGGCCCTGCCCTGTGATGCCCTTGGCTCTCTCCAGAACACGGTGCAGGCTGACCTTTGACCAGAGGAGCCCCGTAGTGGGGACACTTGTGTCCCACGGCGTGGAACTCGCCGCTCTCCTTGATGAGCAGAGCCTTCCCACAGCCCAGGTCCACTTCCCGCATCCTGGGGAGGAGGAACATGCAAACAGATGGCACAGCATCCCCCTCACAGAGAGGCCAACACTCCACCCTGCACTTCAGCCCCAGTCCCACCAGGCTCCACTTCTCCAGCCTCTCACTGCTGGCCCCAGGTGACTACAGATGTGGCTCATTCCTTGTCACCCAGCCAGTTCTGCAGGTGGCTCTGCTGTCCCAGCCTGGGCCACATCCAAGCTGGGCCATTGAGTGCCAGCATCTAATTTATCCCTCACTGTGCCAAGAGGAGGCTCAAAGCACCTTCCCAGCTGCTGGGGGAGCTGATGATGGGAGCAAGAAACCAAACTGGTTTTACTTTGACATCAGTTCCCACCCTGGCCCCAGCAGCTCAGCAGGCCCCTGCCAAGCTTGTGTTCAGTTTTTCAAACCAAACACAACTTCTCCCAGAGCTGAAAACCAGGAGAGGTGATTCTGACCTCAGGGTCTGCCTCCAACACCTCAGGGGTTTTTGCTCTGATCCTGGCCATGTCCCAGGGTCAGTTTTCCTGATAAATCCCTCAGGACAGGGCCTGTGTGTGACCTTCTTGATGTTTTCCTCAGCTGTTTGTGCAGAGTGGAGTTCACACAGTGAGCTCCTGCTGGCATCAGGCTCCTGGCCCATCTCTGCTGGGTTCAGCTCTGCTCTGCAGAGGAGCCAGCAAACTTCAAGCCATTCCTTTGGAGGGGTTCAGGTTCTCTCTGAAATCTCTCCCAGTTGCTCACAGAACAAGGAGGAATGGTCTTAAACTAAAAGAGGATCCCTTTAGATTACAGATAAGAAAGAAGTTTTTACAATGAGAGTGGCATTTTAGCAGGATGCTTTGCCTGAGTAAGATCTTTTTGTCTAATCATTTACGATAAGAAATCATTCATTTTTATGCAAATATATCTGTTTTGCCATCCTTATCCCTGCAGGACAAAGTTGTACAAAGGTTCAATCACACATTTGTAGTTCCTTAGATTTAAAACTTGGCAGGGATCCAGCTACACCAAGGCTTCTCTTGGAGAAGGAATTTAAAAAGCCAGGGGGTCCTTTCTGCACCTCCTGACTCAGCAACAGCTTCTCCCACAAACTTGGTCTGAAACTCCCACTCCACCCAAAACAAATTGACATGGTGAGTAGGATGGCAAATAATTCTGAGAAAGAGACAAAAGGCTTAATAGAATATTTACAGCAGCACAGGACACATATTAACACTTACAATCTTTGGTCAGTGAACAATTGATATGAGTGGGAAAGGATACAAGGGAAATTAAATAAAAAGAGGGATCACTGGAAGATTAAAAAAAGGAGGTATCATGTGTCATGTACTGGGATTTTACTTAAAGATATTTCTGCAGCTTTGCAGGGGAGTACCCAAGCACTGCTGAGTGACACTGATGTTGTTCTGCACTGAGCAGACATTTACCCTCTGCCCTCTCACTGTGCCTCCCTCCACCAGGTCTGCCAGACCTTCCTCTCAGCACATCCAGTCTCTTCTCACATCTCAGATGTTCCCTTTCCAACCAATGGTTCTGATACATTCTGTGCACTCCATGGTCTGCCTGAGGCTCTGAACCTCCTTCCAATACAACTTTCAGCAGATGCTTCCTCAGAGGAGAGTCCTCCAGAGAACCATGGAGGAGAGTACGAGTTGAGGAGAGAGCCCTCACTTTGTACAGAGCTGGACAGGGACACAGAGGTGCTGCTCCCTGGAGACTTCTCCTCTTCCAGCCAGAAAGCCTCTCCCTACACAGCTTGATGTTTGTCTGGAAATCCTGGTTGCTCCCCCTGCATGGAGAGGACTATCCCTACAGCTATCCCAGCACACTGCCTTTGGGGTGCCAAACACTTCACTGTGGCCATAGCAAACCCCACCTGCTCAAAGAAGTCACTGTGATTCCAGAATGCCATTCATGCACACCAGGTGCCAGGGTCTCAGAAGAATGGGACAGACTTGGCATGCTCATTCCTTCTCAAATAACATCCCAGCCCAACCCCATTACTTGCCCTCAGGCTACAGAAACACTTGCCCCACTCTGCTTTGAAGCCATAAAGATGAGAACAGGCTCAACCCACCAACACTTCTCTTCCACCCTCAAACCCACTTCAAGCCAGACTCTGGGCAAGTGCTTCACCTGCATCAACTGCTCAATGACAAATGCTCACTTTACCAATTTCCTTGGGTGAAAAGCAGCAGGGCTCACCACACCTGCCCTTTGCCCCATGAATTCAGCCACCTTGCTCCTCAGATCCAGCTCTGCTCTCCCCAGGCTGGGCACTCAGCACTTGGAGCTCTTCCCTCTGCACAAGGGGAACGGAGCAGTACGAGTCCTTCTGCATTCCTCAGCTGATAAAACCTGCTCAATGGCAACCATAACTCCCTGGGAAGATATGATAAGATAAGTTAAAGAATTTACAGCTTGCCCAAGAAGATGTGTGAGCTGAGAGAGTCAAAAACAAGACCTGGTCTCTTCAAGACAGCACACAGCTACCTGCAAGGTTCCCACCCTGCATCACTCCAGACTAATCCAGAGAATGATTTACACTGCCCTGCACCCTGCCAAGCTGTTTACTCAGTTAGGAATTTGTCCTGTTGTCCTACCCTCTTCCCCACCTGGGAAGCAGCTCTGGTCTGCAAAGGACCTTTGCTCGAGAGCTGTGAGAGGATTGGGGGCTGTTTTCTGTCCTTCCAGTTCCTGCTGGGTTTATCCTCCAGTATCTTTCTGCATCTCAGTTCTGCTGAGACTGTGCTGGTAGCAGAAAACACAAAGGTTGGGCAGGAAGCAGACTCTGTGCTTGCAGACTCCACCAAAGCAGGGCAGCAGTGCCCAAAGCCTCATGCCCAAAGCACCCTGCACTGCTGCCATGCCCAGCACACTCCTTGGGAGAATCATCCCTGAAAACCCCTCTGGGTGCCAGCATGAGGAGGTTCCTTTGGCTTGCCCTACTGCTCACATGAGTTGTGGGACCCTCTCACAGCACTCACCTGCACTCAGCCTGCTGGAAAACAGCTTTTCTCAGCCCAAACTGTCTGGTGTTGGCAGGTCTGCTGTCACATTCGTAGCACGTGGCAGCAGCTGATGCACACGGGACCAGCTCCCAGATCACTGCCAGCTCCTAGCCCTGGCTTCAGCTGAGGAGCTCCCTGCTATGGCCACCTGCACTCAAGTATGTTCTCACAGGCTGCAGCCAGAAGAGCTCTCCATATCTTCTCATCTATCATACTCTCTACTCCCCAGTCAATCTAGCTATTCACAGAATCACAAGGTGGCTTGTGTGGAAAAGGACCTTAATGACCCTCTCATTCTACCCCCTGCTATGGGCAGGGACATCTACAGACCAGGTGAGGCTGCACTCGACCCTGGAGTAGAACCCTCCCTGTGCAACCAGTATTTCCCAGGACAGACTCCCCCTTTTCCTTCACTCTGCCATCAAGGCAATTCTGGCTGCTGTCTGTGCTCTGCCCTGCTCCTCTCCAGCCCTGCTGCCACTGCTCACCTGCACAGATGCAGTAGGTCACCCACACCTCCACATGTCAAATCTCCTTGAGGGATACTCTGCATCACCCACCAAAGGCACCCACATCCTTGAGCAAAAACAATCCCACAGATGGGTTTGTCTTTTCTTGAGGTGGAATGGATCCAAACTCACCTCCTTAACACCTTCTTCACATGCACCACAGGGACTTTATCCCCTTCTACAGTACAGGTTTTGATTGGGCAGGGCCAGCCCCACTGGGGGACCCTCTGGTGCTGACTGACAATGTGGTCTTCACTAAATATAGATGCCAGTGTCTGAGGGCTCCACCACCCTTTGATTGCAATGTAGTTTTTAACAGTGCATTGCACCATTCCACTTTCCCAGGGGCTGGTGCATGACAGGGAATGGGGTACACCCACTCACTACCTTGTTCAGTCCAGAACCTTTAACAGAGCCCAGGTGTTTGTAAGGAATTTTGGAATTAGTCCCATTGTCTGACTCCATTCTTCCAGTGCTGCAGTGTTGCCACAGGATTTGTTTTCCAAGAGTCACAGTGGTGCTCCAGACAGTGGTACAAGGCATGGGCTGTGTCTCCAGCTATCCAGCCATGCCTCCTACCACTGTCAGCACCTAATGCTTGCCTTGGCAGCAGGTTTGCAGCAGTGTGATGGAATCCATCTGCCAGGCCTCTCCATGCTCACATTGACTACCCTCCCTCCCTATCTGTGGGTGGCTGGAGAAGAACTGGAGTCACAAAAGGCAAAGATCACAGGCTGAGATAACAATTTACTGGAAACAGCAAAGAGATAAGAAAACCAACAATATCAGCAAGAACATTAATAATACAAGTGTACAAAAGAGAGAGAGAGCCACATGCCAAAATGCTCACCCAGAGCTGAGAGCTCACTACCCCACTCCCTGTGGCTTGGAACCAGCATTACCCCCCTTCCTGTGCACCTCTGTCCCCCACACTTACTCAACCAGAAGGAACCACTTCTGCCCACAAAAGCTCCCTTCCCTTGCCCTGGCAATGAGATGAGGCTGTGTAGAATAACCTCCAGGTTCTGGCCATGCACCTCCTGGCTACTGCAAAAATTAACCTTGTCCTGGTTGGAACCAGGATACAAGCCAAGCAGCCTCAACTGCTCCACATCATGTGAAGATTTAATTCAACAGAATCCAGTCCTTTGTAGAGTGGTATAATGCATAAATTCCCATTGCAATGAAAAAAACCAAAAAAACAAAAATGTTTATTCCTGGATGAACTTACATAAGAAAATGAATTTATGGCCCATGAAGCCCCTTAAGTTTAGCACAAATAGTCCATAGTCCATGGATTGTTCTTGGATACTATCACAGGCAATACTTCAATTTAAAGCAAACAGCTGCCAGACTCCTGCTGTGTCCCACACACCTTTTGTTGCTGCCTCACTGGAACAAAAGCTGTTCCAAACTATTTTCTTTTACAGATGGAGCCCTCTGAGATATCAATGGAACTTGTACTTCTGTCCCAGAAAAGAGGCACCTGTAAAGCACAGTGACTGGGACAGGCACTCTTTAGACTTCAAAAATTAAATCAGGGCACTGAATGTGCCCAGCTGAAATGTGCTCTTATTTGCAAAAGGATCTGAAAAGCTGCATCCTTACTGAAAGAGCAGATTGATGAGCTCAGCTGGAAGAGCCAAGCACTGCAGGCAGGATAGAGCACATGACCCCCCCCCATCAGCTCCACCCTTGTGCTTCTCCTGTTGTTTTGTAAAATCACTAAAACTGTAAATTTATTTTAAAAAGTCTAGGTTGGTTAACACAAGTTGAGCAAAGCCTCCTGAGAAATTCTTCCACAGAGCATCACCTCTTTCTGAGACAAGTCCCAGTCCAGATCATGCAGGGAACAGCAGACCTCCTGGTAAAAACAGTTGTTACTTGCCCATGATATGAAAAAGCTTACAAAGCTAAATTATCATCTCCAATAACTCTAAAGAACAAGAGAGGTTAGGTTAGAAGGTCTCTCAAGTTTTACCTGCAAAATCTTTGAGTACTTACTGCCCATTCTCCAGGTCCTTGACGTGGCACACGGATGCCTCTACCACGTCCTTTGGGTTGTGGTAGGGGTTGCTGGCAATTGGGTGCTCCTCAAGGTGGTAGTGCCTTGCAGTCCCATTGACTTTGTAGATCAGAGGGCTGGCTTTCCCATTGGGTGACATCTCTTCCTTGCTCCTCTCCTTTTCAGGTATCACAACTTCAATTTTCACTTCAACTGCAGGAACAAGCCAAAGCCTTTGTTAAAATGAAGCCAGAGGTTTTGCTGCTCTTCACTGTTCTATCCTTCCCTGAACTTGGAAACAGACATCAAAACAGAGATTTTTGTTAGCTTGGCTTGGAAGATAAAACATTTAACATCAAGCTTGGCTTCATTACCTGAGCCCATTATTCCTCTGTTCTTTCTGCACTGGGCACTTTGCACTCATGAAATATATATTCTTGAAAGCAGACACGAGTCATTGGTGCAAAACAACCTCTCAGGTACAGTTCTTATCCTGTTTAGTGGAAAACAGCTTCAGGCAGCTCCATATGAGGCATGCCAAGGTCTCTGGAGCTCAGACAGACTTCAAAAACCCCCTTAATTCTTTGTAGGTAATGTTAACTGAAAGAGAAAGCCAACACTGCATGGTGCATAAAGCTGTTTCATTAGATGGAGACCAATTAATAAGGAACTAGAAATATCTGCAATTATTTCCAATGAGGTTTTGAGTGTAGAGTGACCCTACAGCAATAGGTGAGACAAGCAAGTGTGGTCCATGGGAGCAAAGTGCTCCCTTCAACCACCCAGGTGAGGACAGGCAGAAGCTCCTGTGAGGGGGGTGAGGCCTGGGCAGCTCTGCTCAGAGCAGCTGTGGCTGTCCCATCCCTGGAAGTGCCCAATCTGTGTAGAAGATGGAGTTCACAAACTAAACATGTTAAGGAAAGGCAGAGGAAAGGTAAACACAAGCCCTTCAGCAAGGCTTGTTAACGACAGGGATGCTGGTCCTTCCCAGCTTCATCTGCTGTCCCAAACCTTTTATTGCAAGAATAATGAGAGAACAGTGGAAGAACAAGTCTGGGAGAAGGATTGTGAAAGGCAGAAAAGCAAGTGGCCATGGCCATGCAGGCCCCAGAGGCAGGCAGCTACCTCACAAGTCCTGCACACTTCTGCTGTTTGTGCGTGCTCAGCAAGGCAAGGGGTGCACAGCTTTCTGCCAAAGTGCCAGATCCCTGTGCTCACCCAGGCAGGATTCACCAAGGGCAGTGACAGACAGATCCAGGAAAGTGATTTTCTGTGTATGAGCACTGAATCAACAGAAAACATCACCTTCTGCTGTGCTCTTGCAGCTGCAGGAGTCAATGCAAATGAACAGGCCCAGAACCATGCATTAAAAACCCCACATTGCTATGAGCAAATCTGTTCCTGAGCTCTAGGGAAGCAGCCCAGCTGCTGCAGGCACCCAGGGAAGAGGCTGCTCTCCATAAGCACTGCTTTCCTAGGGCACTGGGAGAAGAAGATAAGGATTTTCCAGGACAGAGTTTGGAAGTATAATGAATGCCCATTTATGCCAGTCCCAGTGAAATATTTTTGGCTCAAGAAACAGGAGGCTGATATCATATGGTTTCACAGTCAATCTGCAGAAAATGTGGCTGTGCATCCTTGGAGCCAGACTGCAGAGCCAGACCGTGTCACAGGATGAGAAAAAGGTTGGACAAAGCTGGTGGCTCTGAACCCTGATGGTGAGGGGGACTGGATATCAGTGAATCCATCCTGCAGGAAACAACTCCCATCTCTCACCTGGCTGATGCCCCAGGACTTTGTTTTCCAGAGAGTTTGGGTCAGGTGAGCACATGGAGTGCCCACTGATTCTCAGGCAAATGAACCTGCAGAGATGAAGATGGAAATGTAGCTCTAAGCTTTTCCCTTCTTCCTCAGTTAGGAAAACATATGCAGGAAGCAGCAGGTCTCTGGCACTCAGCCATCCCCACTTGGCACCTACCAACACTGCTGGACAAATGTCCAGAGGAAAAGAAAAAGGATTATAAAATCTTCCCTCTGCTATTTTGGGCCACACACTTCACTGCTTGCCTCTGTGAGGGGCAAATCCCACTTGCCTCCCAGCAACCCTTTGTACCCCTATGCCCTCCTCTTCCTCATGCCCCTCAGCTCCTCATGGGGTGTCCATGTGGCCTGAAACCTGCATTCCTGAGGGATGATCCCTCCAGGAATCCAGGACTAAGCAGCACCTGAGCTGATCCAGCAAACTGGTTCAGTTGCCAAGAGGGAAAATGACATTTAAATGAAATACTTATAAACCAAAGTTTATTCTGAAATCTGATTGGTACAATGGGGCTGGGGTTAGTGTGTTCCAGCTGTTTGACAGGTATCTATAGCTGCTAGAAGAGGGTCTGGACCTTAAAGCAAACTGTTTGGAAAGTTTTAGGCATGTTACTACAAATCTAGACAGTAGGCAACTCCTCAAGAATATAGGTAGAGATATGGATATTCCTACACAGGTATGGGCATAAAGAGATGATACAGATTAAAATATAAATAGAGATTTATATATGTATAGATGATATAGATAGATATAGATATAGATATAGATATAGATATAGATATAGATATAGATATAGATATAGATATAGATATAGATATAGATATAGATATAGATATAGATAGATATAGATATAGATATAGATATAGATATAGATATAGATATAGATATAGATATAGATATAGATATAGATATAGATATAGATATAGATATAGATATAGATAGATATAGATAGATATAGCTCTGTCAGCAAGTGGAACAGTCCAAAAGCAGGAGGTAGGACTTACCAGCCAAGGCTGGGGACAAGCTCAGAGCCAAGCTCAGGTCTCAGAGCCAGTGGCACTCCTCCAGCAGTGGTGGGTGGGAAGGGAGCACATTTCCTGCTAAATGCATCCTCCAAGCAAGGCAAAGCCCAGCCCAGACACCCCATGTGCTGGGAAGCAA
This sequence comes from Oenanthe melanoleuca, assembly GCF_029582105.1. Taxonomy (NCBI): domain Eukaryota; kingdom Metazoa; phylum Chordata; class Aves; order Passeriformes; family Muscicapidae; genus Oenanthe; species Oenanthe melanoleuca. Next base: position 13,294,780 of record NC_079349.1, read on the forward strand.
CTGCTCTGCCATCAAACACTGAGCCCAGCAGAAGAAGAATGACAATTTATAGGTTTTGAAACCACTCTACCACACCCAGCACAAGAGACTGAGCTGCTACAGCTCCCACAGCTGGCACATGATGCTTCCTGTCACACACTCTCCTGAGCTGGCTGTGCTGTGGAAGCACAGGATACCACCCAGGCTGCCAGCTGGGCAGCTCATCCCCAGTGCATCACACACCTGAGACAAACCCGGGGAGAAAATGATGCAGAAACTGAGAACTGGGCCTTCAGAAGAGGACTCAGCATCACAGGACTGCAGCAGCAATTATCAGATTACTTCACTCTTTGAACATAAGTTCTTAATTCAGACAGGGATGGGTGCTGCAGCAGCAGTCAGTACAGTCAGCACAGCTCTTTAGGGATCCAGGACTCCACTCCCCAGAGCTCTTGTATCGCTCATCTGCCCAGCAAAAGGTGATATGTGCACAGTGCCAAGGTTATCTGGAGGGTGCTCAGGGCAACTGAGGGTCTTTCTTATCATGAAGGAGATGGAGCAGATAAGGACCTCATGTACACCTTGAAAAATGCCAGAATCAGTTCTGTTCACTTCAGGCTGCATCCAAAATATTCCCTTCATGTGGAAACAGCACTGACAGAGCAAATAGCTCTGTTCTGTCCCTGCTTCTTATTCAGACAAGGAACAGGTGAATTCCTACAAATAATAAAGTCCAGCACTAATACTGTACAATTCCCACATGAATACCAGTTCAGCTCTAATACTGTGCAATTCCCATATGAAACATCAGTGAAACTCTTTGCTACAACAATCAGTATCCTCAAATGCCTCTGTTTACCTCCTTGCATTTGCAGGTTTTATAAGCTGGGATGAAGCCCTGCAGTCAGTGCTGAGCTACCCAGGGGCTGTGGAAGGCTTGTGCAAAGCCTTTGAGGATGCTAATCCAAACCAGAGCTAAAGGATGAAGGTGTGTTGCAGGGTGGCATTTTTCAGGCATTTGTCCCTGCTATGCAAATCCAGCTCTCCACAAAAATCTGCAGCTCAGGAAAGAGGTCCCCAGAGTATTGGTGTTCTAACACTGGCCCAAGATTTCACAGTTTTGCTGATACGATACAAAATTAAGTGGAGCTCATAACAGAGTTTGTCACAAGTTTAGTCAACAAAGGCATTTACTCCTGGATGTGTTTTTACTTCTCAAACATCTTAAGGAAACATGCAAACAAGGGTTTCAGAGAGAAACTTACAGGTCAGAGTGTCCAGTGCCCTATTACCTTGGTGCTGACCCATAACATAATCACAGCAGAGGTCAAAGGCAGAAAACCACCTTTATTTTCTCATTGTGCCTTGCATGAAGGACCTCATTCCATGGATGCTCAGTGAGTGTCAACTTCTATGGCCCTTCTGACCCGTTTAGTCCTTCAACCTGAAATCCCTTCTGGCTCAGGCAATGAAGACAAATTGCCAAGAAAAGATCCCCAAAAGTTATCTTTCTACCCACAAAGGCTACACAGGGATGCTGACTGGGCTGATAGATCATCACCATTCTCTGATTCCCCTTGCCCTGGGGCACAAGCAAGTAACAAGGACAAGGTCACCCTGAGCACCCTCTGAGGTGGCCAAAACAAGCTGCAGAGCCCACCCAGCCCAGCCATGGAAAGAATGTGCCAGGCAAGGGGAGAATCCTGGATGTCCAGGTGTTGACAGCTGCCTTCCCCACCAAAAGCAGTACAGACAAGCTTCACCAAGAAAACAAAATCTCAACAGCAGAGCAGCTCCAGGACCTGGCCTGCTCCTTCCCAGGTCATTCCCTTCCAGCAGGGAAAGAAATAAGGGCTGGCCAGTGAGTGACAAAACTATGGCAGAAGGAAGGTGCTGGAGGCCTGTGTGTCTGTGCTGGGACAGCTGCCACCCTAAACTTACACTGGAGCACGAAGGGGGCAGCCCTGCTCCAGGTCCAGCAGAAAGGTAGAAGCAGGTGGGTGGTGAAGAACACGGAGATGTAACCAGGCAGAGATATCTCCCTTGTGGTGGAGGGTGAGCTCCTCTCCCACCCACCCACCAACGCCCCTGGCACTGCTGCAACCCCCCACAGCTCCCTGCCTGGGAGTGGAGCACTGAGGAATTCGGGGGGATTAAGAGCCCAGTAATCCTCCCTGCAGGAGCCGAGCATTAACATTCCCCTGGCCAGCATCCACCGCTGCCCTACTTCTCGCAGGGTGACAGCGGGATGGGGGCCCGGCACGGGAGGGCAATCACCTGGCTTGGGCTTGGAGAAGCATCCTCCCATGGCGCCGGGCGGGACGGACAGCGGGGGCCGCGCCGGGCAGCTCAGCGAGGGCGCGGCCACATCCTGGCATGCTCCGGGAGCTGCGCGTCCAGCTCCGTGTACAGCTCAGGGTCCAGCTCTGTGTACAGCTCAGGGTCCAGCTCAGGGTCCAGCTCAGTGTCCCAGCTCCGTGTACAGCTCCGTGTACAGCTCAGTGTACAGCTCCGTGTACAGCTCCGTGTACAGCTCAGGGTCCAGCTCAGTGTCCCAGCTCCGTGTACAGCTCCGTGTACAGCTCCGTGTACAGCTCAGTGTACAGCTCCGTGTACAGCTCCGTGTACAGCTCAGGGTCCAGCTCAGGGTCCCAGCTCCGTGTACAGCTCCGTGTACAGCTCAGTGCACAGCTCCGTGTACAGCTCAGTGTCCCAGCTCCGTGTAGAGCTCAGTGTCCCAGCTCCGTGTCCCAGCTCCGCGTCCCAGCTCCGTGTACAGCTCAGTGCACAGCTCCGTGTACAGCTCAGTGTCCCAGCTCCGTGTAGAGCTCAGTGTCCCAGCTCCGTGTCCCAGCTCCGTGTCCAGCTCCGTGTACAGCTCCGTGTACAGCTCAGTGCACAGCTCCGTGTACAGCTCAGTGTCCAGCTCAGTGTCCCAGCTCCGTGTCCCAGCTCTGTGTAGAGCTCAGGGTCCAGCTCCGTGTCCCAGCTCCGTGTCCAGCTCAGGGTCCAGCTCAGTGTACAGCTCAGTGTCCCAGCTCCGTGTAGAGCTCAGGGTCCAGCTCAGGGTCCAGTTCCGTGTCCCAGCTCCGTGTACAGCTCAGTGTCCAGCCCCGTGTAGAGCTCCGCGTCCCAGCTCCATGTCCTGGCTCCGTGTCCCAGCTCCGTGTCCCAACTCCACGTCCCAGCTCCGTGTCCCAGCTCCGTGTCCCAGCTCAGTTCCCAGCTCCGTGTCCCAGCTCCGTTTCCCAACTCCAAGTCCCAGCTCCGTGTACAGCTCAGTGTCCAGCTCCGTGTCCTGGCTCCGTGTCCCGGCTCCACGTCCCAGCTCCGTGTACAGCTCAGTGTTCAGCTCCGTGTCCAGCTCCGTGTCCTGGCTCCGTGTCCCAGCTCCGTGTCCAGCTCCGTGTCCCGGCTCCACGTCCCAGCTCCGTGTACAGCTCAGTGTCCAGCTCCGTGTCCAGCTCCGTGTCCCGGCTCCACGTCCCAGCTCCGTGTCCCAGCTCCGCTCCCAGCTCCGTGTCCAGCTCCGTGTCCCAGCTCCGTGTCCCAGCTCCGTGTCCAGCTCCGCTCCCAGCTCCGTGTCCAGCTCCGTGTCCCAGCTCCGCTCCCAGCTCCGTGTCCAGCTCCGTGTCCCAGCTCCGTGTCCAGCTCCGCTCCCAGCTCCGTGTCCAGCTCCGTGTCCCAGCTCCGTGTCCCAGCTCCGTGTCCCAGCTCCGTGTCCAGCTCCGTGTCCCAGCTCCGCGTCGGTCCCACCTGCGCCGAGCAGAAAAGCTCCGTGAGAGCCGGTCCGGCCGGAGGGAAGCAAAGCCATGACCACGGGCACACACCGTGGGCACCCCGGTGACCCGAGGGACATGGGGACAGCGAGCTGCTGGGGTCACCGTGCTGGGAGACACCACTGATTAATTACAAAACCCCTCATATCATCTGTGGCCAGAGTTTAATAACTACCCAAAGCCCTGCCTTTGGGAATTAAAGCTCTAAGCATACAGGTCATGGCCCAAATACAATGACTGAGCCATAAATACGTTTCAGTTGGGTTTTTTGTGTTATTAGTAGGAGATTGAAAAAAAGAAGTTTGCTCTATTGCACAGTCCTGCAAGTTCCCTTATGCCAGTTATGCTCATTCCTGCAGAAATGTCATTGGCTTAGGAACAATTAATTATTTAGAGAAAGTGTTTTTTATATTAGACCATTTTGCATCAACTGCCTGTTTTTACACTATTGAGATTTTTTTTTTTTTTTTTTTTTTTTTTTTTTTTTTTTTTTTTTTTTTTTTTTTTAAATTTTTATGGTCAGGTTGTGTTTCTCTTATTACCTTTGTCTTGTGGTGCTCTCAGATTTGGTACAGACTAAGAATTTAGATAAACCTTTCCAATTCCATTCCATGCTTGAAAACAGCAAAGAGTCATCAAACACACTGGCAATAAAATAGTACATTTCACCCATTTTACTCATTCCCACCTAAATTGAACTGATTTACTAAGGTTTTGCCAAATATTTTTCAAAAAGCTCTCTGATCTGGGCAGGAAGTTAAAAACAATTTCCAAATTATATTTTGAGACAGGCAAAGTAGGTTTTTCTGTAGCTCAGAAAATGCCTCAATGTAAATGTAAGAAAGTGCATAATGCACAGGAAGATTTGGGAAGAGTGGGGGAAAACAGAGTGGGGACGTCATATGCAGTAACTGCTGTAGGGCCCTTTGCCAGCAGCAGGAAAAAGAAAGGGAAAATGGCTTTGTGCCAGGCAAACCAAGTGTTGAGTCACTGGTGTATCAGTGTTACAGGACAACAATTCAGTGCATATAATAAAATTCTGCCACTGGTGCCTCAGGAGCAAACCCAGATCAGCTCCTTGCAGGTGATTTCCTGCAGCAGCAGTGGATACTGTGGTGCCAAGAGAGGATCATGGCCCAGGCAAGCAGTGCCTGGCACCACTGCAGCATTCCCTGCACATACAGGAGACCACAGCAGGGACCCTGGGCAGGGGATGGCTTGGATGGAGAAGGATGGCTCCCAAATGTGCCTCACCAGAGAACCACTCCAACTTCTCCAACCATCCCAGCAATGTTGATGTGGGACTGGTTTCTAGATGTCTGGCTGATTTTAACAAGGACATGGAGGGATGTCAGAGTTCCTGAATGTTGGAATGTCAGCCACTCATCCGAGATGCCTTTGCTTTGTTTGGACATTAAAGATGGCAATCTGCCCTCAAGCCCACTTCACATCTCCTGATTTCTGCACTGATGATTCCTCCAGCCTTTCCAAGGCACACAGACAAACACCTGCACCTCCCAAAGTGGGTCAGAGGGAAGTGTTTGCCATCAAAGGTGTCCCTTTGGCAAAATCAAAATGGTAGGATTCCAGCTGATGTCATCAGAGGAGAAGCCATCTGGCTGCTCCTAGCCTCAGTCCCAGCAAGCACAAGATCCTTCAGAGTCACTGAGACTCAGCTGGCTGAAGAAAGGCACCAGCCTCCCCTGTCAGGCCAACTCAGGGGGCACAACAGGGCCATGTCACTGCTAGTGGCATCCAGAGACATTGATCCAGAGCTGCATCCTGCAGGATTCATGGCCAAAGCCTAAGCTCTGTTAGGAGAAGGAAATAAGCCTATACACAACATAATGCAGCTGAACCCAGGATCACCTGTAAAACCTTGCTGGGTCCTGAAGGGCGATGGCCTGACCTAAACAAGGTGTCCATGCTCAGTAAACCAGTTCATCATCTGCTCCCTGAACAAAACAACACTCTGTGGCACATGGCTGAACAGGAACACCTTCAGCATCTGCTCAGAGAGGGCAAGAACGAGTGGTCTACCAAAATATGAAGCAACTGAGGAACATACTAAGTGCCATGCCTAAAGGGTCTAGTGTGAATGAGGAACCAGCCCTAGACCAGGCTGTCTGCAGAGCTCCATCATCCACAGACAGCACTGCCCAAGTACACAACCAGGGACACCAGCTTGCTCCCAAACAGGAGAAACTGGTAAAATGATCCAACAGCAGAAACATGGAAAACAATCTAGTGCTACTAACAGTGAGCACTTCCCCTGCATGGCAGTGAAATATGCAAAATTTGGCAACATCAAGCTTCAGTGCAGGTCAGGGATATCAGAGCAGACAGCCCACCTGGCTCAGCCCAGTGCCCACTGCCTGAAGGTGGCCAGCAGCAGCCATCTGCACAAGCAGGCAGGAGCAGGGTGGGAGGGCAGGGACACACTCTGCACTGGGCTCAGAGCAGGATCCAGAGCCTGCACCACTGCTGAGCAGTGCAGAGCTGGCAGAGCTATTATTAGCACTGTGCTTCTGCTCTCTGCAGTGCCCCAGGCTCCTCTTTTAATCAAGTGCTCTGCTGTGACTCCAAAATCCTTTCCAAGAGCTAATGTGGCAACTATATAACTATGTAAGTGTATTAGCACACCTTAGGTATAAATAATGTTTTCCCCTGAGCATCAGCTTGTGCTTATTGTCCCAGTATCATTTCCTCACCAGGCACCCAGGTCCCTCCCATCCAGCTGCAGCATCTGTCAGCATCTGTCCTGCTGCTGTAAATAACCCTGCATCACCTGCCTAGAAATCTGGTACAGATATGAGCACCAAGCCATGCCCCCTGCTCATCTCCCAGAGAGGAGTTCCAGCTAGCTCCAGCTAGCTCCAGCTGGAGGGTTTGCAGTCCAGCTGGAGACCTCTGTGGAGCACTGAGCAGAGACACACCAGTGTGGAGTCCCCTCAGCCGTGATTCACCTGCTGTGTGAGGGGGACCTGGTGCACAGGGACAGCAGCTGCCCCTGTGGCCTCTCCAGGCTCCTCCAGACCTCACTGAGCTGCTGGCTGCACACTCACCTTTCTGTGGACGTCACCCTGACCCCTGTTGCCCTGGCCAAACCAGCCCTGAGTGCCACCAGAGGAAGAAGAGGCGAGAGGACTGCTTCTCATTCCCTTCTCACTTTTCCAGCACAAGTCCCCTCACCGGTGGCTTGGACAGATAGAGGGGGGTTCTCCACCTCTCAAGGCAGCTCTATCCCCTCCCCATCCCATTGAAACCCTCTTCCCAAGCCCTGGTCCCAAATTTCCTCTCCTCAGTGATGTGGGAGCTCCCAGTGCCATCAAGAAGATGACTGATGCGATCTCCTGGCACCAGGGGTTGCTCACATGCTCAGGGAACAGCTCATGGCCAGTTTGGGGTCAGGAAGGATCTCCCTTGGAGACTGGCATAAGTGCCAGGGGGCTCTTGCCTTCCTCTACAGCTCTGAGCATCACCCCTTGCCAGGCTCCTCAGGGCTGTTTCTGGCCAGGGACTCCCTGCTGGAGCAGGCCAGGAGTCCAGCTGTGTGTGATCTCTCCACCTCTCCTCCCCATGGCAGCTTTGTTTTTCTAGCTTTCAGTCTCTTGTAGCACAGGTCTCCTAAGGCAATGTCCAACAGCTCCACACTGAACAGGAGTTGCCTGTTTTTAACTGCCCTTGCATACAATAAAGTTTCCTTTAAATTGAATCTGGGTTCTGTTGTCTGCAAACATTTGCTTATTTCTGCCCTGAGAACTTTGTCCTTCAGGAGCTTTATCAGTTCCCACAGATAATTTTTGGACTCAGAATGATGTTGCAGCTATTTGAAGAGCTCAGCACTTTCTTACTGAGACATCCTTCGTGGATGTTTCTAAAGGGTCCAGGTCAAGTCATTTCTTTTCTGCTCTGTTTAAGGACTGAGCTCAACATCTGGAAAACTTGCTTGTCTGCTCTGCAGAGTGAAGGGTGCTGTGTGCCTGTTCCAGCCATCCACATCCAGCTCTGCAAGCTGGTTCACACATCCCCCAAGCAGGAACAAGAGAAGGGGGCAGCTGGAGCCTCAGAGCATCTAGTGTCACCATCCATGCTTGTAGGGAAGAGCTGTCTCTGACTCTGGTCTCTGCTGTGGGAAAAAACAAGCCCTGATCCCAAACCATGGCCTATCCACTACAGCGCTGCCAATTCTCCGTACATGCAAAATATTGTCTTTAACACAAGACCAGCAGGAGCCACGGAGCAGTCCCAGCAGCAGAGCTGTTTTGGTCACACCCTACAACCAAAGCACAGCACAGATCCCACCACTACAGCCTCTCCAGTCCACCCCATAAAGCATAGTCTGTCCAATGGGGCAGCCCATATTCCGGTCCTTGGACACAAGGATTTTGATCCACCTGGTCCTGAACATCACAAGGACCCAGAGCATTCTTTCCCACCTACCTCCTCCCCACACACAGTGGCCCCCAGCAGTGGACCCCATCCCTCAGCCCCACCACCAGCCTTTGTGGCTCCATCCCACCAGACACACACTCATCCCGACCCACCACACACCCCTGCCACATCACCAGTCCCCATGCCTCCCAGTCATGGTGTGCTCTTACAAGGGCTGCCCATTTCTCTCACTTTCTGGGGATTTGCTCTAGTTTGACTCCCACACTGTTCAGTCAAAACTAGGCAGTGGGCCACCACCCTCACCAGATTCCTCCACATCTGTGCTATTATTAGAAAGACTTTAGAGTGGTGACTCCACATCCCCCTGTCCTTAATGAGTGCACCCAGACTGTCCTTCTCCATCTCCTGAAGGTCCACTCTTGTCTCACATTAGTGCCACAGTCTCGTGTTCACTTCTCCTCCATCTCTGCTCAGTGGTGCAACTCCAGCCACCAGTGGTGCTCTCCACCTCCAGCTCCTCTGCCAGTTCCAGCTGCTTTGTGAGCAGAAGGCATTAATAAAAATATATAAGGTGGATCCCAAGAGTCCTGCAGTTCACCAAGCAGTACACGTGCCTCTGCTCCAGTGTCCTCCTGGACCTACTGACCCTGCCAGGAGCCAGGCTTCAGCCCAGAGCTGCACCAGGACTCTCCCACTGCTCACCTGCCCTCTCCAAAATCAGCCAGTCTCCACTGGTGTGGCAGAGTCTCAGTCTGTCTCCACAAAGCCTGTCAGAGCAGAAGCCAGCGCACACCCCACAGTGGACACACCACAATCCTCATGGTGCAGAGTAGTGGTGAAACAGTATTTGGGTTCCAGCTGTTGTCCAAGCACAGCCACACTATCAGTGTCTCACAGCCCACAGGCACCTTCCTGCCATCCTTACCACCCTGCAGAGATCAATTCCCCCAAAAACCACTGGCACAAAGTCCTACTGACACCCTGAGTTGCCTGCAGCTCCCCTCTCTGCTCACCCTGGGGTCCATCCTCCATGTGCTGCAGCTCCCTGGGTGCCACAGCTCATGATCTCAATGAGGAGCCCCCATGCTTCCCTCAAGGTCTGGCTCAGCAAAACCAAACTGCCCTGTCTCCAGGGCAAGCCAGACTGTGCTGCCAAAACAAGCTGCTCTCTCCACTGGACACAGGACTCTGAACATGGTTGGAGCACTGGGGAGCCCAAGGCTCTACCCCGAGCCCGTGGACCACGCTGTGCACTCTGTGTTATCAACATCACCCGCAGCAGCCCTGCCCTGACCCCAGGGAGGGGCACAGAGCTTGCCTGCCAAGAGAAAAGGAGACAGTGGGAAGAGAATCAAGTCACACACAAGAGAGCATGACAAGGCATGATATTTTTAGGGCAGGGAGAGCTTGTGTTTTTAAAGTAATATGAGGTTGAAAACAGATGGTCTCCATCCTGAAGTTAACATTTTTGTCAGGAATCACACTACAAGGGATGAAAAGAGATTTTCACAACCCCTAGCTGTTGTTCCCAGACCAAATCAGTACATCAGCCTTCCAGAATGGGGTGCCCAACTGGAGGGCCACCCCTGTGCTCATATCACTGTTTCTTGTCCCTCCACCTCAAAGATGCTGCACACAGGACATGGTAACGCTGCTTGTGCAGACATGCAATGCAGAGCTGCACACCCTCTGCCCATGGAGCAGATGAGCCAAAATCAAGAGGTCTGGAACACAGGAATCCCATTTTCTCATCTCCCTGGCACCCCAACCTCCTCTTTACCTCTCGAACTTTTCACCCCATTCTTCCCCCTTGATAGCTCTCTGGCTAGCTTCCCTTTCCCTCTGCCAAACCCTCCCATTTCCATTTTCCTGCCATTTCCATACCCATCCCGAACCTGCTGCCTGGCTTCTGCTTCAGGCTCCCCCACCTGCTGACACACAGTGAGTCTGACACCCTCCGAGCAGCACCGGACCCCTCCTTCGCCTCCTGTTTCGTCCTCCACCTTGCTTGCCCAGCCCTCTCAATATAGCCCTGCCTGCCAAAGCTTTACCTCTCCAGCCATTTGCTGATGGGGTCCAAGATTTGCTTTACACTCACCGGGAGAGAGCAGCGGGCTTGGCTTTGCCGGGTGATTTCCTTTCAAGCGCTCCCAAGAAACAAGCAAAAGCCAAGCTGCAGAACGGCGAGAGCAGCTCACGGCCCCGTCCCGGCGCGGCCGGAGGGATGCGGGCACAAGTGACGTGCCCGGTCACTTCGCCTTGTCACGAGGAGTTTGTGTCAGCGGCAGCGCAGGGAGCTACAAAGCTGCCGCTTGGTTCATGCACCCCGCTGACTCCCGAAGAAGTGCAGCGGGAGCGCCGTGTCAGAGAACAATCAGACAGGATTGTTTTCCTGTCTGCTGCTTCAGCAATTTACCGGCTCCAGGTTAAAGGCTCCTTCGGCAGCGCTGTCACTGCCATCCCTCCAGACACCTCTGTGAGCTGGACTGGAAACCATTAATCATGGTGTTCACTTCAGATCGTAAAGATTCGCCAATAAAAATCATAAATGTTGGGAATTCTCTCTGGATGAAGAGTGCTCGATGCAAAAATCAAATCATTTCACAACACGAGAGACCTTTAATTCTCATTTGCTCCACCACAGGCAGTCAAGCCCCTGCTGTGCTGTCACTGCCAGGTCCCCATTGCAATCTGCGCTCCCCCTAGGAGCTGGAGCAGGGAAGAAGGAATTTATCCCGGCAATGTTTTCCAAGACTAACAGCTACAGTACAACACCGTAGTCCAGCTCCATTCCACCACACTCAGATGCTCCCTCTCAAAGGAGACCATGCAGTTCATAGAATCATAGAGTGTCCTGAGTAGGAAGGATCACACAGGGATCACGAAATGGCTTGGGTTAAAAGAGACCTTAAAGCTCATCGCTTCCTACACTCCTTGCAGGGACAGGGACACCTTCCACTATCCCAGGTTGCTCCAAGCCCTGTCCAGCCTGGATTTGGACCCTTCCAGGGATGGAGCATCCACAGCTTCTCTAAGCAGCCTCTGCCATTGCCTCACCACCCCCACAGTGGTGAATTTCTTCCTAGTATTTAATCTTATCTACCTTTCTTCAGCTTAAAGACATTCACCCCTGTCCGGGCGAGATCATGGTCACCCGAAACAGGGACAAACAAACCTGGAGAACACGCTGGCGGGAGGACATGACACAGGGACCTAAACCCCGTTCAGGACAAACCGGGCTTTTCTCCGCGACCCATTTTTTATGCCGCTTTGATTTCCTGGGCATTTGCTGCATCTCAGAAGAGATGCGGAGATACGCGGCGCTCTCGCACCGTCTGCCCGCGGCTCCGACCCCGGCCCCGCGGCAGCTCCGGCTGCAGAGGAGCCCCCGGGCCCGCGGCGCGCCCCGGTAATCCCGATCCCCGCGGTGCTGTCGCTGCCGGGGGCAGCGGCGCCCCACCGACCGCTCCCCGCGCCGAAGGTGCGGTGCGGTCCTGGACAGCGGGCGAACACTGCGAGCTCCCCTCGCTTCACATCTTCCCCGGGACGGGTCCCCTCCGCCCCCGCGCTTACCTGGGCAGCAGCGGCGGTGCCGGCGCGGCGGGCGGAGCGCGGCCGGTCCCGGTCCCGGTCCCGGTCCCGGTCCCGGTCCCGGTCCCGGGGCGGGGCTGGGCGGGGCGCGGGACACGGGACACGCCCCCGCAGCGGCACCGGAGCGGGAGCGGAGCGGGAGCGGAGCGGGAGGTCCTGCCGGCCCCGCTCGCCCTCGGTGCTCTCGGGGCGCGGGTCCCCGCCTGCCCTGGGCGCACCGGGGAAGTTATTTCTGCTTGGTCTCACGGGGCCTCTACTGCCGGGGCTATTCCTACCCACCTGAAATACCCCGGCCCGGCCCTTCCCTTCCCAGGTCACTTGCTTTACATTTTCATTCTGGATTCATCTCTCTGCTCCCCCCTCGAAGACAAAGATCTGCACCACCCTCCTCTTCCTCTTGCCTGGAACCTTTCTTCTCCCCAGAAAACTCTTTCTCCCCATCAGACCATCTGGAAGTGTCAGCATCTCTCCATGCCTTTTTCTATTACATGCCCCAAATCTGTTCTTTATTTTCAGTGGGTGACTTTTGAGATTACCCTGAGTATAGAAGAAGGTTCCCCCCCCACCCCAGATAATTTGTGCCAGCTCTCTGCTCTCTTACACCCCAAATATACAACCTCCGAGGCTTTCTAGGCAGATCACGGCTCTTGAATATCCAGCTTCAGTTCCCTGCTCCAAGTGGGATGAGATGCTTAACTGGGCTGTTCATCTGCAGTTCTCACAGCTGCTAAAAAATAAAAAATACCCAAGGATGAAACATTCCAGCATAGAAGTTCCAGGAACCCACATGCTTCCAGAGCATTGGGAGGTGAAACTGCTTAACTTTCTGGCTGGAGAAGGGGGCTTGCAGTGTCTGAAGGGATGGTAGACGTGATGGAGAGAAAGGTTGAATGTTTGGGGCATCTTCTGGCTGAAGGCTTTCAGTGTGTGGGCCCAGAGGGGGTCCAGGGAATCTTGGAAGTGCCATTGGCCAGGACTGAAGGGGAGCTGTGACAACTATTAAGATTAATAGGGTATTACAGGACCTGGATTAAGGACTTTTTATTCTGTGACTTTTTAAACTCAGATACCCCGAGTGCTGTGGTATGGACACCAGAAAGAGAAAAACTTTAGCCAGACTCTGAAAAGGAATTTGAATTGTATGTGCATATTAAACAGGGCTCTGCCAAAGGAATTCTAGTGCTAAAACATTTGACCCATTGGCGAGGGGGTGGCCCCACTATTTACTCCAAGGGTAACTGAGGCTCTGTTGTCTGCAGAATTGTGCAGCCACAGCTTTGATGGTAACTGGTGGCAGGATCGTTAAAGTCTGGCATCAAGTTCTAAATAAATGACCAGCACTAGATTACAGCTAGTTACAGCATGAAATCTGTCTAAAGGAACAGGAGGATTTAGAATTGAGAAGTGGGTGAGGGTTTAACCCAGCCTCCTGTTTAACTGATTCCAAGGAAGGAAACCCAAAGGAAAGTCATGGCTGTATCCAGGTAACAGACCTCCAGATCAGAGCTAGGGAAGATTTACAGGATACTCCTTGGCCAAATAGGGAAAACTGTTTATTGACAGATCTTAGAGTCAAGAGTAATAGCAGGATAACGAGTTTCTGGATATGGTATAGTAAAAGGGAGGGAATTGCAAGAAGAGGGGGAGCTACCATGCACATGATCAGCACAGACCACAGAATTGTATGCCTTAATAAAAGCCTGCAAAGTGTATCAAGGAAAGGTAGTGAATATTTACAGATTCAAAGTATGCATGTGGGGTGGTACCTGAGCTTGGAAAACTGGGAGGAGAGAGGTTTGTTAACTTGCAGGGGAAAAAAAGCCCACTCATGAAAGCTCAATTACTTGCCTATTGGAGGTGGTGAATTTAATAAAAGAGGTAGAAATAATACGTGTTAGGGGACATCAGGCAGGATACTCAGAAGAGACAACAGGTAATCAACTGGCCAATGGAGAGGTTCAGAAGGCAGCTGGATCCTCCATTTGCTCCCTGTGGCTCAGCCATTGCCAGGGGGAGGGGGAAGTGATGCTGGTGGTGTTGTCTTTCCCTCCAGAGGAGCTGGAGATAATTTAAGGTGGTGGGCCAAAAGAAAAAGGGGTATTTGATTTACAGAGGACAGTAAACGGTGAATGCCAGCAGCTTTGACCCTGCAAATGTTGAAACAACTCCATGAGGGGAGATATTGGGGCTCTCTAGGATTGGCAGAGACCTTCCTCAAGATGTTCTGCTTTGGGTCTTCTTTGTTTTAGCGAAAAGAGCTATTGAGGGCTGCCTGGCTAAAGTTAACAGCCAGACTGCAAAGGAGATTGCAAGGCAGAGGAGTGACCCTGGGCTATAAGTCCTTCCAGAGGTGTCTATTTGAGATGCCCTGGGCAAGAGAGATTAAATAACCTCTGATAGTGGTATGCTGGCTGGCAGGCTGGCCAGAGGCATATCTAGCCACTTCAGCAACTTATTTGATCGTTACCAAATGATTTCTGAATATGGGATTGTGAAGGCAGTGGACTCAGACAGGGGAACTCGTTTTACAGAGGGATCCTTCAAAGGATTATGGCTGCTTTAAGAATTCAGTGGGACTTCCATACCCCCTGGCACCTTCAGAATTCAGGTCAAATAGAAAGGATGAACATGTCACCGAAACTGCAGCAAAAACAAAAACTCCCCCACAACTACTTTTAGAGAATGTGCAACAGAAATAATTTCACTCACACATTGCCTGGACGTGTAGAGCAAATCATTCCATGACACATAAATTTTACTAGATTTTCCCCATATTTTATACATGGGGAAATTAATTGGTTCAATGTGCATTGGTCCCAAGTTAAGCAGGTTTTAGTATTTGGTTTCCTATTGTTTACTGATTTCTTCACCTCTGAGGCTAATTTGGCCCTCATTCCTTGGTTCTTATCAATCTTTTCCAGACCAGGTATCTCTAACTGTGCCGGGGGCAGTGCCTGGGGTTGATGGTTGATGTCCTGGCAGTGCCTGGGGCTGATGGTTGATGTCGTTAATGCTCGTTGAAGGTTGCCTACCTGCTGGTATCTGTGTCTGCTGGCTATTCCCAATCTATGTAGGTGTTGAACTCATCAGTTTTGCCCCGGTGAAACAGAGTCATTTGAAAATAAACTTCAGCTCCCTTTTCCCAGGACAAAGGCGAACTAACCTGACTAAAGCTACGTTAAAAAATGTTAAACTTTGTATAATTTCCAACACTCTGTCTCCTTTAGGTACACTGGCTTTTCATAGTGTGATTTTCCATACAAAGAGGGGATACTAATCCATGGGTTATCCAGAAACCGATTGGGGTAAGCCCTTCCAGAATGATCAGCCTGGGCTTTGCTACTGCTGAACATGTGAACCGGGAGGACACCAGACACAGGGAGGGTGACAGCTGATGACAGCACCTTGCAGGTGGCCGTCCTGTGTCCGGTGCCTGTGGGTCCCGGGTGTCCCGTGTTTGCATCCATGTGTGTGTCTCTGGGACCTGTGTGTCTCTTGAAGCCCAAAACTGGGCAAGAAAATAAAACTCTGTAGTAAAATGGCTACAGAGCAGTTATTTGTTTATTCAGCACTGGGAGGGAAGGGGATTTCTCTGACAAAAACTTACTAAATCTTCTTTAGCCTTCAGTTACGCTTTAAAAGTCCTTCCGTGCAACATCATAATTACAACGTATCATTACCATACTCATATTTGCATAAAGCTGTGTCATGGTTTTACAAGTTTGTTGCTTTCGTGCATGTATCAGTTCCTTCTGTGGCGGTCGTCAGTCTTCTGGTGGTCTTTTGACGAAGGCTTCCGTAGTCTTCCTCACATTTGAACTTCATACCTCTACAGCGCATGCCTTGGTGCTTCTTGTTTTTCAGTCTAACTTGTTTTTAGCTAATTTTGTAGTTCGCAAGTTCCGTTAAAATTTGTTATCTTGATGGTGTTTGTTATCTCATTTACCCCGCTACCTTGCTTTTCTTTGCTATCTCGCTTGTTTTACCTGCACATCTTGTTCCACTATTACTTAAGGTTAACCTTTTGTTACATACCGCTTAGGATTCACTCTGGGACCTGCTCTCAGCTTCGCTGCTACTTAAAACCACAAGGCGGAAAGTAGCAGCCACACCCTTGGCCTGGGCAGGAGCCGGCTCCGGGGCTGAGCAGGCGGCTGCGGGGCTCGGCGGCCCGCAAGGGGTCCCCGCTGAGGGCTCGGGGCCGCCCTCCCGCCGCACCCGGGGAGCCGCGGAGGGGCGGGACGAGGGGCGAGAGCTCCGCCTGTCATTGGTGGGATGTGCCCGCCGGGGAGGCGGGGCCGCGTTCTGATTGGTGCTCTCGCTGCGGGGCGCCGTGAGCGGTTCGCTCTCGCGAGAACTGGGCGCAGCGCGGGAAATTCCTCCCGCGGCGCCGCTGAGCCGCCGGCCGGGATGGGGCTGCGGGACGGCGCTGAGCCCGAGGCGGCGCGTCGGGGGTGGCGGCCGGGCGGGCACCGGGAGCTGGCTGACGGCGCCGGGTCCGGCCGTGACGATGGCCCCGCGCTGTCTGCAGTCAAGCGCCTGGAGCGGGCGCAGCGCACGGACCGGCTGGACGCGCTGTTCGGCTTCGAGCGGCCCGCGGAGCCCGGTGAGCGGACGGGCTGGCTCATCAACATGCACCCGGTATGGGCCGGCGCGGCAGGAGGGGCACGGGGCGTCCAGTGGGGAGACCCCCGATAGGGCCTGGGGAGGGGTTTCCCACCGAGACACCCCAGCCGTACCAGGAATGGGAGTCCCACCGAGCTATGGCCGGTGGGGCTGGGGGCAGGGCTCCTATGGGCAGACGTCCGATACAGTGTGGGGTGTAGGGGGAATGCCCCACCGAGATACCCCTGATGGGGCGTGGGGGAGTAAGTCCCCTGGGGAGACCCGAGGTAGGGCCGGGCGGGGCCGTTCCCACTGACAGACCCCGGCCCTGCTCGAGGGAGGAGGTCCAGTGTCCCTCCTGGGCCCCCCGTGTTTCCCTGGCCCTAGCGGAAGGGAAGTCCCGCACAGAGACTTGCGGTGAGATCCGGGGGGAGCTGTCCCGTGGCGGGGTCCCGGGGTAATCTCATGGTGTCCATGGATCCTGATACCCGTGGACAGACGGAGGTGCTGGATGAGGACCGGCGGTCAGTGAGTGCAGTGGACTACTACTTCATCCAGGAGGATGGAAGCCGCTTCAAGGTGGGTACCAGGGCAAGTGGGTGTGCTGTCCTAAGAGGGAACCTGTCACCATCATCTGTCTGCTCCTTCCTAGGTGGCCCTACCCTACCAGCCCTACTTCTACATTGCCACCCAGAAGGTGAGGAGGGCAGGGCTAAGCTCTCCAGGGGAGGAGACAGCATCTTGGGGAGCTCAAGATCTCCTGGGCAGTCTGCTTTGGGATGATCTCCTCCCAAGGACAGAGACACACTGCTCAGCCCCAGGTCTCTTGGCAGGGCTGTGAGCGGGAAGTGTCTTCCTTCCTCTCCAAGAAGTTCCAAGGGAAGATTGCGAAGCTGGAAACTGTCCCCAAAGAGGACTTGGACCTGGTCTGTATCCCTCTGTGCCATTTTTTTGGACCTTGCACAGCTCTACTAGGAAGGGATGAGTAGGAAGGAAAAGCAGCATCTCCTGATGCTGTGGCATCTCACAAATGTATTTACTATGGCTAATTGCTTATCAGCAGTAATTACATTCCTCTTCTTGAAAATATCAGCTGTTTCAGACAATGTGTTCAGGATATTAATTTCTGAAATTAAAGTGGCTGGAGGAAGAAGAATACTGCAGAAGGGGGATGCTGCTTATGCTTGACCCTTTCTTCCTCTTTTTCCCTGGGTAAATTCCACTTGTGGGTGCCTGCACAAGCAGCAGGACTGGCTGGGCTCTTGCTGTGCTGCTGTTGTGCTCTTGACACCCAGCAGAATGTCTCCTTGATGCTTTACTGTCAGTCCTGTTGGCCTTCCACCCTCTCATAGTGCCCATGCCTGAGCTGCTGTTCTGCTGCTTTTCAGCCAAACCACTTGGTGGGCCTGAAGAGGAACTACATCAAGCTGTCCTTCAACACAGTGGAGGACTTGGTGAAGGTGCGGAAGGATATCTCTCCTGCTGTGAGGAAAAACAGGGAGCAGGACCAGGCCAGTGATGTCTACACGACCATGCTGTCGAGGTGGGAGCTCTCCACAGGGGATTCAGTCAGTCTCTTATGTTAATAATTCATAGAACCATGGAGTAGTTTGGGTTGGAAGGGACCTCTAAAGGCTGTCTAGTCCAACTCCCCTGTGATAACATCTTCCACTCTCCCAGATTGATCCAATCCCTGTCCAACCTGGCCTTGAACACTTCTAGGGATCCATGGGCAGCCACAGCTTCTCTGGGCAATGTGTGCCAGTGCCTTACCACCCACTTAATAATTAGACCTCTTGATTATTTCCCAGCTGTCCTCAGAGTTGTTGTCTTGCCTGTGTCTGTGCCCTGCTATGCCTCTCTACCACCCATCTTCAGTGTGGTTCTTCCTGCTCTGTGCTGCACATCAAGAGGCCCCAGAGCTGATGGAATGGGATGTGGTGGTATCTCTGGTTTTCTGTCAAAGTTTGCCTGTTCCCTGTGAAAGGATCCAGAGAAGCAATGGGCAGCCTTACTTCTAGTTGTGATCAAGACAGAAATAATCCAACGTTTTCTATTTCTCTCCTGTCCCTGACTCCTGCTAGTGTCACCTGTGGCAGTGGTCATTCTTGCCGTGTACTCAGCACTGGTGAGGCTTCACCTTGAGTGCAGCATCCAGTTCTGGGCCCTCAGTTTAGAAAGGACATTGAGACTTTGAGTGCGTCCAGAGGAGAGCAACAAGGCTGGTGAGGAGCTTGGAAGACAAGCCCTGTGAGGAACAGCTGAGGGAGCTGGGGTTGTTTAGCCTGGAGAAAAGGAGACTCAGGGGTGACCTTATCACTCTCTGCAATTACCTGAAGGGTAGTTGTAGTTTGTGGGGGTTGGTCTCTTTTTCCAGGCAGCAAGTGGCAGACCGAGAGGACACGGTCTTAAGCTGCACCAAGAGAAATGTAGGTTGGATGTTAGCAAAAAGTTTTACACTGAAAGAGTGGTAAAGTACTGGAATTGTCTGCCCAGGGAGGTAGTGGACTCACCATCCCTGGATGTGTTTAAAAGAAGGCTGGATGTGGCACTCAGTGCCATGGTTTGGTTGAGGTATTAGAGCATGGGTTGGACTCGATGATTTTAAAGGTCTCTTCTAACCTAGAGATTCTATGTGACACATGGGTAAGGCAGTTGCTTCCCTTTGCTCTTGCAGTGCTCTGAGTGGGGGCAGTCTAAGCACAGATGAGGAAGGAGCCTCCAAAAAAATTGCCAATCAGATGGACAACATTGTGGATATGCGGGAGTATGATGTGCCCTACCATGTTCGCCTTTCCATCGACCTGAAGATCCATGTGGTGAGCTTTGCTTTCCCAGTCACATTCCTGAAGCACAGTAAAGCTCTTTCTCTCCAACACCTTTACAAAAGTATTGGTGATAATGACTTCATGTCTAGAGCTCAGTTCTGTTCTGCTGGGCTTCTCCTTAGTTAATGGCACACAGAAAAGCTACCTGGTTAATGCACAGCCATAAGTTGAGCCTTTCTTCTGGGCTGCCTGTTTGCCACAGTTCCATCCCCAGCAGCTGGACAGTGACGTGGGGATGTTTCCCTGCCATGAGGCACTGCCCACCCTTGTCTCTCCCCAGGCTCACTGGTACAACGTGCGGTACCGGGGCAGCACCTTCCCCCCCGAGATCACGCGCCGGGATGACCTCGTGGAGCGGCCGGTGAGCGCTGTGCGCGTGTGTGCCCAACAGACTGGTGTCTGACGTGCTGCCAGTGTAGAACCATGGTGGCAGGGGAGCACTGGGCTTGGGGAGTGATTTTTGGGTTGCTAAAGCACTCAAATGATTAATGGGGATGTTCTGGTTCACTTACTGGACCAACACTGGGTTTTATGGGGAGCTGCCCTTTCAGTCAGCTCTGGAATATTTTCTAATGGATTTGGTCCTGCTCAGGATCCTGTTGTTCTTGCCTTTGATATTGAAACAACCAAACTCCCTTTGAAGTTTCCTGATGCAGACACAGACCAGATCATGATGATCTCCTACATGATTGATGGACAGGTAAGGATACCAGGGTGGTTTCCTTTGGGCTTGGGCAGCAAAGCCAGGAAGCAACCCAGCATTCCCCTCCAATCCTGCTGTCTCCAGGCTTGCCATGCTGTCAGCTGCATGATGTATGGTTGTTTGAATAGCATTAAAGGCTGGGTGATGTACTGGATACAGAGTTTTGTGGAACCCAGCCCAGGTTGCTGGTGCTTCTCTTCAGGAGAGAGACAGCACCGGTGTCCCGTGTCGTCTCTCCATGGCCACATTTTCCGATGGTCGATGATGCTTCAATGAATGACTCCCAAAATGTTGTTACCTCTTGACAGAAGCTCTGGCTTTCAAGAGGAAAGCATCCCATTGCTTGGGCAGCATTTTTGAGTTATCTGCACCCCCAGTCCTCCTCACTGCCTCCTTGTTGCCTCCTCAGGGCTACCTGATCACAAACAGGGAGATTGTCTCAGAGAACATTGAAGACTTTGAGTTTACTCCCAAGCCAGAGTATGAGGGTCCATTTTGTGTCTTTAATGAACCAGATGAGGTAAGTCAGTTCTGCTCTGCAGAGTTATATCTGCCTGGAGCTTTTCTTGCCCAGAGAGCCCATTCCCTGGCAGATTGCCTCCCTGGGAAGCACAGTAAGTCCAGCAAGGTTGCTTGTACTTTTGTTTCTTGGGAATGAGGGTAAGAGAGATCAGGTTTGTGCTAGGTGCAGAGGAAAGAGGAAGGGTGGAACAAATCCATCACCTCTTTGTGGAGGAGATGAAGTTCCTTAAAATACATGTCTTTTCTGTTTCACCCCAGGCTCATTTAATCCAGAGATGGTTTGAACACATCCAGGAGACCAAACCCACCATCATTGTCACATACAATGGAGACTTCTTTGACTGGTAAGATCAGGGATGGTGACTGTGCCATCAGGGATGGCAATGTGTCATCTGAACTAGAGGGCAAGGTCAGGTTCTATCCTCGACATCCTTCCATAACTCAGTGTGGGGAGGCCTTGTGGCCATATGTTGAGCAGCCATGTCCTGCACCTCACCAAATCCTGTGGTCATTGGACTTGGCAGTAGGACTTTCTGAAAGGTCCCATCTGCTTGCCTGAGCTGCTTTTAAAACCCTGGCAATGTGGGAATGTGAGCATGTGGATGAACTCAGTCATGGGAGAGCAGGGAGAGGGTCAAAAGAGACCTGAAGGATATTGGAAGAGGTGTGCAGAAGAGTCTGGGGAAGCAAGAGGAGAGGGACCATACACCTCTGCCTCCAGGTGCAGGATACAAGCAAGCAGGTTTTGCCTCTTGAGCCACAAGATGGTTTGGGTTGGAGGAGACCTTAAAAATCATCTTGTTCCAACCCCGCTACCATGAGCAGAGACACCTTCCACTAGACCAGGTTGTTTCAAGTCCCAGCCGGCCTTGAACACTTCCAGGTATGATGTGTCTACTTGTCCTGCAGGAAGTTTTCCCTGTGACCAGATACACAGATAAATCACAGGAAAAATTCTTTACGCAGTTTATAACCAAGTTGTCATGGAACCATTGTTGGAAATGCAGGAACATGGCTGTTCTGCTCCTTCTCTTCATGCTGCCTCTTTCTCCAGGCCCTTTGTGGAAGCAAGAGCTGCAGCTCATGGAATTAATATGTATCAGGAAATTGGGTTTCAGAAGGACAGCCAGGGAGAGTACAAAGCATCCCAGTGCATCCACATGGACTGTCTGAGGTACTGAATGCTGCCCCTCTGCCACATAGCTGTGTCTTTATCTCTTCCATTCAGATAAAATACCTACAGTTGTATTTAAATACTGTTCTTGTGTTCTGTCAGTTGGAAACTTTGTGTGTCACCTTCTTCAGCTGTGTGATTATCCATTCCTGTGTTGTCTTCTTCCCCTTGGTGTGCTGCATCCCAGGAACTGTCAGGTCTTCCCCTGAAGGGCTCCCAGGCTGCTCTTGCCCTGCAGCCTTGGGTGTTTGATCGCTGATTTGGGAGGACAGAGAAAGAGAGAGGGAATGGGTTAAGATCTGGCTATTGGAGCAGGGAAAGGGACTATAGCCTCACCTACCAGCTTCCTGACATAGAGGGAATAGGAAAGGACACGTGGGAGAGACAGAACTTTGGGGTTTTTTGTGGATTTCCCCCCGGAGCAGACTGGGCTCTGGAGCACAGCAGGATGTCCTTGCAGTTCTTGCTGGTGGGGTCTTCTTCAGTGGTGAAATATTTATCTTAAAGCCACTGAGGGAGCTGGAAGGTGGAAATTATGAGCAGTGGTGGTGGGATGGACAGTGGGCATTGTTCTGGTTGGGCTAGCCAAAGTTGACAGCCTTGTGCCCCACTGTTCTTGGATGCTCGGCTGAACTTGATGAGAGATCCCCATGGTAGTTGAGATCCCCTTCACAATCTTGACCCTGTTTTGGAGGTCAGGTCTGGTTTCTCTGCACAAACTGATGTTTTCCTTATTCTGTCCAGGTGGGTGAAGAGAGACAGTTACCTCCCAGTGGGAAGTCACAACCTGAAAGCAGCAGCTAAAGCAAAACTGGGTTATGATCCAGTGGAGCTGGACCCTGAGGAGATGTGCCGGATGGCCACGGAGGAGCCTCAGGTATTCCCTCCCTGTGCCCTGTGGGGAAACAAACCTAGAGCAGCTGCACTAAGACTGAGTCTGTAAGTTAGACTGGATTTTGAGAAATTAACTGAATCTGTCTGCCCAGTTTTCCAATGCCTTAGAGCTTACAGGGAGAAGGAACAGGATTCCTCATAAGTGCTTCTGGCCCTGGCATTACACTGTGCATTCTCTGGAATTATTTAATCAGTGTGGGGTGAAAAGCACTGCTGAAATCAGAAACACCATGAGGAACTGAGACCTGATGAGGATGCAGGAGAGGGTTAGTGCTGCAGGTGTCACAGGCAGGATGTTCTGCTGAGCAGCTTCCTGAGACCCAGACTGGGCAGATTATGTTCCTTCAGCTCATCTTCCCTGTTCCTTCTCAGTTAGAGCTGACATGTTGCTGTTTGATTAGAGCTAAAGCAGGATGGTCTCAGAAGCAAATGCATTATTTTTTATATTGTTTATACTCTTTATATATATAAACTATATTTAATTTTTTTACATATATATATATATATATTCTTTATGTAGTCTGTGGAGAAGTACACGTTTTCCTTCTTCTGTTGATAGGAGAATGTCCAGCAGGAAGCAATGAAAGATCATTGTCATTGAGGCCCTATGTCACTTGGGATTTGGGTTAATTTGTGTCTCTTGTTCCTTGACAGACCCTGGCCACCTACTCAGTGTCCGATGCCGTTGCTACTTACTACATGTATATGAAATATGTGCATCCCTTCATTTTTGCCTTGTGTACCATCATTCCCATGGAGCCTGATGAGGTGAGTGCTTTCCCAAAATTATGATCTCTTTGCTGGGTGAAGTGCCATGATTCCCACACTGCAGGGATGCTCTGGCCACAGATCTGATTCCCACTGCCTAGACACTCTGCATGTGTGGCAGGGAGGAAGGAAGGGTGGATTTAGGGGCTATTCCTTGCTCCTATAGCTGTGGGGTGTTTGGAGACAGGTTTCTAGAAGAAGAAGACACCTGAGATTGGGCAGTGCAGGGTTGGAGGAAGAAAGTATGGCTGATGCTTCATGCTCAGCCAAGTTCACTTGCAGTTGTGGCCATGCAAAGTTGGGTGTCCTGATGGCTGTTGTCAGCTGTAGGGAGTATGATGAGGAAGCTGTCAGTGCTAAGCTGTAGAAGATGTCAGTTTGTTCCCACCTGGTGGAGCTGACAAAGGCACTTGGTGGAGTGATGTTGCAGATGTGTCACCAGCTGAAGCTGTCTGCTTGTTGTGTGACAGTCCAGCCTTGCCAGTGCTGGGACAGCACTTCTGCAAAATCACAGGCTGGTTTGGGTTGGAAGGGATCTTAAAGATAATTTTGTCCACCCTCCTGTAAAGGGCAGGGATGCCTTCCACTAGACCAGATTGCTCCAAGCTCTGTCCAACCTGGCCTGGAACACTTCCAGCAATGGGGCAGCCACAGCTTCTCTGGGAAACCTGTGCCAATCCAGTGCCTCACCACCCTCACAGGGAAGAATTTGCTCCTGATATTTAAATCTACATTTTTTGACTTTTAAACCAGATTTGGTTTCTCATGTGCAGGTGTTAAGAAAAGGATCTGGGACACTGTGCGAGGCACTGCTGATGGTTCAGGCCTACCATGCCAACATCATCTTCCCCAACAAGCAGGAGCAAGAATTCAACAAACTTACCGAAGATGGACACGTGCTGGACTCTGAGACCTACGTGGGAGGCCACGTGGAAGCCCTGGAGTCTGGGGTGTTCCGCAGTGACATTCCCTGCCGCTTCAGAATGGTAATGGGCCAGCAGCCAGCCCCGTCCTTGTGGGTCAGTGTGGTGGGGAGGGATGGCATTCCTGCTCTTGTTGGCATCTGCAGTGTATCTCTGCTGAGCTTCTAGGGCAACACCTAGAATCACAGAAATCAGTAAGGCTGGAAAAGCCCTTTAATGCTGCCAAGTGCAGCTATTAACCCAGCATTGCCAAGGCCACCACTGTCTCCAAGTGCCACATCTGAACACTTCCAGGGATGGTGATTTCATCACTCACCTCAACATCCTGTTCCAATGCTTGTAACCTCCAGGAGACCCTTGCTACCTGAAGCTGTGCTGGGATGGGAGGAGATCTCTAAGTGGCCATCTGTGCTTCAGTGGGAGAGCAAGAAATCCAGAGCTTGTTGACAGCAGGGGATGGTGGTGAAGTAGGGTTTTGGGTTTGTTTTTCAGCCAGTGGTTCTTGGAAGTTATGCCTCTGTCACTTGGGATTTTGTCCTCTCTCCTAAACTGAACTTCTTCTGAACCCTTCCTGAGGGGTTTTTACCTGTTTCTGCTACCTCCATCACTTCCCCCAGTGCCTCAACATGTCCCTTACGGCTTAGAGGTCCCCAGGCCAAGCAGGGACAGGGGTGCAGGGCAGAAGCTGCCAGCCTGCAGCCAGGGACAGCTCCCTATGGCCTCACTGGCTCCTCATGTCCCTGTAGAATCCTGCTGCCTTCGACTTCCTGGTGCAGCACGTGGAGAAGACCCTGCAGCACGCCATCGAGGAAGAGGAGGGTCTGCCCTTGGATCAGGTCACCAACTTCCAGGAGGTACAGCACCTGCAGCATGGCTGAGCTGAGCAGGAAACTGGGATTGCAGCTCTAAAATGCTTGTTTGGGTTTGGTTTATGCTCTGCAAAGAGAGACTAAACAGCCCAGCCTGGGGATGAGGATCTCTGCCCCATCTCAGGAATGCAGCTCCTGCTTTTCCCTTCACAGGTTCAACTGAGGGCAAAGCTCTGAGAGAGCTGGAAAGGAATTTAGGGAGAAGGCAGACCCCTCAGATATCCCAAATACTCTTGTTCCTCTTGTTCCCTACTTCTTATCAGCTACAAAAGTGCAGGTTGCCCCTCTCCAAATCCAAGTTTGGAATTTCTTGGAGGGCAGCACCTCTGGTCTTTGCTGTTGTCTCCATTAACCCACTTGCACTGAAAAGTTTCTTGATCAAGTCATATTTAGGAAGCAGCTGCTCCCACTTGCCAGGTATCCCTACAGAAAAAGCTTATCCTGGAGGTTCAAATCAAAACCTAAAGCACCAGGGTTCAAGGAGTCTCTGATCTGCTCCTTTAGTCCTTTAGATCCATCCCCAGAGCCTGTGGCAAGTGTCCATGTGAAGAAGATCCAAATTCAACAAGTATTTGGCTCATTAATACCTTCCTGCCCTAGTTTCACTTCTCTGTCTTACCACAGGTTTGTGATGAAATCAAGGCCAAACTGAATTCCCTGAAGGATGTTCCCAACAGAATTGAGTGTCCTCTTATCTATCATCTGGATGTGGGGGCCATGTACCCCAACATCATTTTGACCAACAGGTTGCAGGTGAATAACATTAATTTTGTCTCTCCTAATCTGACTTCCAGATGACCCATGATGGTCCATCTGGATCCCCTTAAAAACAATGGCTGAACTTTCTGCACAGGGTAGGGGAAGTAGATATGGCTGGCTGTAAAATCTGGTCAAGCTGCCATGGAATTGTGGAATCATGGAATTACTTTGGTTGGAAAAGCTTTCTAAGACCATTGAGTCCAACCAGTCTGCCAGCATTGCTAAAGCCACCACTAGCCCATGTCCCCAAGTGGCACATCCACATGGCTTTTAAATACTTCCTGGAGAATGCCACTCTGGACAACCTGGTGTCTGATCACCCTTTCAGTGAAGGATTTTTCCCTAATATCCAACCTAAATATTGTCTGGCACAACTTGAGGCTGTTTCCTCACTTGTTCCCTGGGAGTAGAGCCTGACCCCCACCTGGCTCCACCCTCTTGTCAGGGAGTTGGAGGAAAAAGAATGTCCTCCCTGAGCCTACTTTTCTCTGGGCTGAACCCCCCGCTTCCTCAGCTGCTCCTCATTAGACTTGTGCTCCAACCTCTTCCCCAGCTCTATTGTCCTTGTCTGGATGGCCAGGTCTTCAGAGATTCAGCTACAGCTTTAGCTAGAACTCTTCCCAGAAACCCAGCTGTTGTTTTGGGGGCTTGTGCTCCCAAAAGGCTCTGGAAAGGGGAACTCATTGAATACCATCTCTGATGTTCATACCTGTGCTCTGCTGCCACTCAGCACCTGTTCTAGCATGAGTTGTTATTTGGGGACCTGTCCCTCTATCACCTGTGTGTCTGTTGCTGTATCCAGCCCTCGGCCATGGTGGATGAGGCCACATGCGCTGCCTGTGACTTCAACAAGCCAGGTGCCAACTGTCAGCGCCGGATGACGTGGCAGTGGAGAGGAGAATTCAGTAAGTACAGGAAGGACCATGTAGTGCAGCCCACAGAGATGGAGCCAGATTCCTGCTTGTCCCCTGAGAGACTGAGCCCTGCCTTCCTCTGCAGTGCCTGCCAGCCGCAGCGAGTATCACCGCATCCAGCAGCAGCTGGAGTCGGAGAAGTTCCCTCCCTTGTTCCCTGATGGAGCACCCCGTGCCTTCCATGAGCTCTCCCGGGAGGAGCAAGCCAAGTATGAGAAAAAGCGCCTGGCAGGTAAAAAAGGAAAACAAGGTCATGATCCTGGCAGTGTTTTGCAACCTGGACTGTGAGCAGTGTTCAGCAGTAGTGACCCCCTCCTAGGACTGTGGGGTGAGGTCAGTCTGGTCTCAGAACTTCTCCAGGATTCCAGCAGACTCGTGTGCTTCCTAAGAGGAGCCAGGCATTGGTACCTTTCTCAGTGCTTCCTTTTGTGTTGGAGAGCCACAGATTTGAGCTGAAATATGAATGGCTCCGTTTTTTGTAAGGCTACTAAATAAAGCCACTTAATGAAAGGGAAATCACATTATCCTATCACCTGGGGTGATGCTGTCCAGCAGAACCACCCAGCTGGCTGAGGGCAGAGCCTGGGTTTGTAGGTGGGCCATATGATTAGTTTGTTTTCCCCCTTGCCCTCCACCTCTGTAAAGGTTCCATATTGGAAAGATTCCATATTGGAATCTTCCTCTCCCTTTGCAGTAGGACTGTCCCCCTCTCACCCATGCCTTATGCTTAGCTGCCTCCCGTCCCTACTCTGCTCATCCCTCTGTAGCAGGGCACCCGTCCCTGAGAGCCTCCCTTTGCCTTCTCCCCTGACCAGATTACTGCCGCAAGGCGTACAAGAAGATCCACGTCACCAAGGTGGAGGAGCGAGTCACCACCATCTGCCAACGAGAAAACTCTTTTTACGTGGACACAGTGCGAGCGTTCCGGGACCGCCGATACGAGTTCAAGGGTCTGCACAAGGTACTGAGCTTGGGTGCTGTTCAGATTGTCTTGCCAAGCCTGGGGACTTCTTGTGCCTTGCTGAAAACCTCAGAGGATTACTCTGTTGGCTTCCCACTGATAGAGAGCAGGGTGTTAGCTGTTTGGAATAAATTCTTCCCTGTGAGGGAGGTAAGGTGCTGGCACTGGTTGACCAGAAGCTGTGGCTGCCCCATCCCTCAAAGGTCCAAGGCCAGTTGGTTGGATGGGACTTAAAGCAACCTGGTCTAGTGAAAGGTGTTCCTGCCCAAGGCAGGGGGTGGGATGAGATGAGCTTTAAGGTCCCTTCCAACTCAAACTGTTCTACAAGGCACTGGGGCTCTATGTCTGGCAGAGTTAATTAGTCTGTTGCTTCACTGTTCCCCCAGCTGCCTCTTTTGCCATGATTCCCAGGGCTGACAGAGGCTTTTCCTACACTGGTGGTTCTGCTGTTAGCTGGGCATCATGGATTGCAGCAGGCAGTGTATTGAGTTCTTCCCTGCACACATACGGTGCAGCACAGCTGGTGCTGGTTGAATTCCGATCAGTGACTGGAGGTGCGAGTCTCTTCTAAGTGACAAAGTGCCTCTGGCCAACCCCTTCTGTGCTGCAAAAGGAAATGGGATGTTTGACTCATGATGCTGATCTTTGGCAAAGATATTCCTGTAGAGCTGCAATGCTATACTGGGACCAAGTGGAAAGCAGTTGGGTGCCACTAGTTCTGATATGTGGAATTGTATTAACTCTGCCCTTGGCATGCAGGTGTGGAAGAAGAAGCTCTCTGCAGCAGTGGAGACAGGAGATGCCTCTGAAGTGAAGCGCTGCAAGAACATGGAGATCCTCTATGACTCCCTGCAGCTGGCCCACAAGTGCATCCTCAACTCTTTCTACGGATACGTCATGCGGAAAGGGTAAATCTCCGCTGGGCCATCCAGGATCCTCTAGAGAGGACCCTTGGAAACCAGGATTGTTCTGGTGAGGTAGTTGCTTCCTGAAGCACCAAGATGAGAATAGGTCTTGCTGTAACGCTCTTCTCTTGCTTCTACCCCTTATTCCTCATCCTGGAGACTCTTACCAGGCATTAAATTATGGGAATCTTGTCTGTTAGTGGATTTTCAGCTTTTCTGGAACATCATAAGTAGAGAATTTCATAGGAGAACAATGTTCCAAGGCCTGTGTTGTGTTTCTTGCCATTGTTCCCCTGGAGATCTTCCTGCCCTTCCATAGCTGGGTTTTGGAGGGAGCATGCAATGCTTTTAACTGTGACTCCTCTGCTCACAGAGCTCGCTGGTACTCCATGGAAATGGCTGGCATTGTCTGCTTCACGGGGGCAAATATCATCACCCAAGCCAGAGAGCTGATTGAGCAGATTGGGTGAGTGTGTGCTGAGCTGAAGAAGGTCCATCTGCATCTAGGACAGATGTGGGAGCATGTTAAACACTTGAGTTTTCAGAGGGATAGGACACATTTCCAATGAGGAAGAAGGGCTGGGAAAGCTGGGGTTTTTCATCCTGGAGAAGAGAAGGCTCCAGGGAGACCTTAGAGCCCCTTTAAGTGCTTAAAGAGACTCCAGGAAAGGTGGATACAGATTTTGGGCTACAGCCAGGAGTGTTGGGCAAGGGGGAATGACTTCCCACTGCCAGAGGGCAGGGTTAGATGGAATATTGGGAAGAAATTCTTCTCTGCACAAGTTGCTCAGAGAAGCCGTGGCTGCCCCTGAATCCCTGGAAGTGTTTCAAGGCCAGGTTGGACAGGGCTTGGAGTAACCTGGTCTAGGGGAAGTTGCTTTTGCCCATGACAAGGAGTTGTTGGAATGAGATGAGTTTTAAGTCCCTTTCAACATTGAGTGCTCTGTGATTCTCTAATTCTGTGAGCATTGAGATTCCTCATACTGTTGTTGTATTTGAGGGTTTGCTTTGCAGAAGGGAACAGAGGGGATGCAAAAGGCTGCTGCTGTTTTCATGGGGATCACAGAGCTGATCCTCACCTCTCATCTGCTCTGCCTGACAGTGGCCTTCCTTCCTTCCTTCCTTAGGAGACCTCTGGAGCTGGATACTGATGGGATTTGGTGCGTCCTTCCCAATAGCTTCCCAGAGAACTTCGTCATCAAGTCAACCAATATCAAGAAGCCAAAAGTAACCATCTCTTACCCAGGTGCCATGCTGAACATCCTGGTGAAGGTGAGTCTGGCACCTGTCCAGGCCAGCTCTGCAGCCTGGGAAAAAGGAGATGGACAGCTGGGAGAGCAGGGAGAGCCCCTCTTCCATCTCCACTCCCTGTGTACTGGGTGAAGTGTTGAGGATGATACCCCTGGAGAGCATCTGAGTGGAGAAAGAGGCTCAGCATCCCCCATCAGAGAGGGGAGCCTGTAAAGGGCCAGGTTAGGTGCATGCTTACCTGTGCAAGTGGGGAGTCCAGCACAAGGTCTAAACCTATTCTCTGCTCACTCCAAGCTCTGTAAGACAAGGAAATATCATTTTAGGGTCCAAAGCCTTTTTCTTCTCAACAGACAGGTGTTTTGACTTTTGAGTACTAAATTTTGCTGTAGCTCTCAGAGGGGTGCTCAGGTGTCCGTTTGGGCAGGGTATATCCCAGGGGCATGGCCTGGTGTGACCAGACAGCTGTGGATTGAAACTGTTCTCCTGGGACTGCCACAGGAGGGCTTCACAAATGACCAGTACCAGGAACTGCAGGATCCAGCCTCGCTCACCTACACCACACGCTCAGAGAACAGCATCTTTTTTGAAGTGGATGGTCCGTACCTGGCCATGATCCTTCCAGCCTCCAAAGAGGAGGGCAAGAAGCTGAAGAAAAGGTAAGATTTTGAAACTTGAAATATTCTCTTTCCCTGAGTTAACAGACTAAGGATCTCGTTGCCATTGTGCCTGTGGGGCATGTTTGTCCTTGCCTCCAGAGCCAGCAGCATTTGACTCACTGGCTTTAAATGACAAGTTTCTTACATCAGATCATCTTTGAATCCAGCTACTATGACAGTAAATTTTAGCAGATAACAGCAAAATAACTTTTCTCCAGCCTAGTGACCAGACATCTCTCTGTTTGGCTCTGAGATGTGCAGGAGAACATTGACTTTCCTTTTGAGGATTTCTAATACTGCTTGTATTCAATCTAATCTGTTAAAACTCAGCAGTTCCTGCCTTCCTATCTCTCACAAGCTCACAGTCTTCCAGTAACACTTCTATGTGTTTCTCCTTCCCCCTCCATCTGTAAGTAGCACTGGTTCTGTCATTACTGTCACATTACAGGGTAGTTGTACCCAAAACTTCACTGATTTCTCAACAGCCACCTCCTAACCAAGAATGTGAGCTAGAACAGTAGCATCTGTTATTTTGGGTGGCAGCCCACAGACCTGGATCTGACTACAAAGCATACTGTTGCTGTCCCCAGCACCCTCTGTCCTCACAATTCTGGACTTTTTTTGTCCTTATTCCATGACAGGACAAGGTTCAGCACACACCATTCCCTGCCAGTGCCCTTCTCCAGGCATTCTGCAGGAATCAAAGTGTTGCTCACTTTGGGCTATGCTTGTGGGACTCCTCTCGGAGACTCTGGATTCCTATAGTTAAGGGATCTTAGAAAGGACATTTATTTCCTGGTCACTCTCTAACCACAACAGCCTGGAGGTGGCTGCAGACCCCATGGTTGGTGGAGGAAGGAAGAGCTGTGCTGGTGGGAATGTGGGCAGGTGGGAGAAGGACTAGCCAAGCAGGTTTGAGTATCCCCTCTCCTCACCAGTTGTTCTCACAGTGATGGTTTGAGTTTTTGTGTGACATACAGGTAATATTTTCAGGGCTGTGAAAGGCAAAACAATGCAAGAGAAAAGGCAAGAGGGAGAATGTTCCCTTAAGTGTGTCATGGCTGTATCCAGTTTCCTCTCAACCACTCTGCCAGCATTGGAGTTGACAGTTTCCTTCTTTCTAAATCTCTTCCTAATACCTTCATTTCCATTTGGACTCTCATCTCCCACCCTTAGTTACACACAGTTAAGGTCATGCTCCACCAATTAAGGTCACTTCTCTCCATCAGTGAGTGCTGCATCAAGGTTTGGTGTGCTTAGAACAAAAACACATGAAGCTGCTGGATTGAATCCAGAGGAGGCCCTGGAAATGCTCCAAGGGCTGGAGCCCCTCTGGAACAACCTGGTCTAGTGGAAGGCATCCCTACCCGTGGCAGGGGTGTGGGACTGGATAACCTTTAAGGTCCCTTCCCCTGTAGTTTGATGAGTCAGTGTGGATGAGCTGGGGAAGAGCTGATGTCCTTTTCCAGACCAAGGTGAAATGGCTGCTAGAGAAGCTGTAGATTCTTGAGATTATCCGGGGGCTTCTGTGGCTCCTTTGAACGTGCTGGATGGTGGACAAAGGCATGGGGAGAAGCACCCTGGCAGGAGGGACATCAGTGGCACCCTGGGGGACATGTCCCTTGGTGCAGGCCAGGTTTATTCACACTCTCTCCTAGGTATGCCGTGTTCAACGAGGATGGGTCCCTGGCTGAGCTGAAGGGCTTTGAGGTGAAACGCCGGGGAGAACTGCAGCTGGTGAAGATATTCCAGTCATCTGTGTTTGAAGCCTTTCTGAAAGGCAGCACCCTGGAGGAGGTCTATGCTTCTGTGGCCAAGGTGGCTGATTATTGGCTGGATGTGCTCTACAGCAAGGTAGGCACAGCTCAGCAAATCTGTGCTCTGAGGTAGAGCATGGAAAGGAGCATCTGAGCTGGTCAGGCACTGTGGGAGGTTGGACGTTGCTTGCACAGTCAGTGGTCCCCTGTACCTCTTTCACCATCAGTCGCTTCACAGAGTGTGGAGTGCAAGCCAGAAACCCACACTCCCTCTTTTCTATAGATCCCACTGGCAGCTGCACCCAGAAACAATTCCCAGGCTCCCTGTAAAGAGAGACATCAGCTGTGTGTGGTGCTCCCTGTTCCTGACAGCCGCAAAGTTTGATCATTCGTTCTTTCTAACTTTGGGCTTTTCCCTGTCTTTCAGGCTGCCAACATGCCTGATTCAGAGCTGTTTGAGCTCATCTCAGAGAACCGGTCCATGTCACGCAAACTGGAGGACTACGGGGAGCAGAAGTCCACCTCCATCAGCACTGCCAAGCGCCTGGCTGAGTTTTTGGGGGACCAGATGGTGAAGGATGCAGGGCTGAGCTGTCGCTTCATCATTTCCAAGAAACCAGAAGGGTCTCCAGTCACCGAGAGGTAACTTCATCTGGACGGGCCAGGACTTCTGGCCTTGTGGGAGAAACCAAGAGGGGATGGGCAGGTAGCAGGAAGGGAGAGAGCTGGAATACATGGCCAGAACTGGAATACATACCTGAATCTGGCACAGGCCATGAGCAGGGCAGTGGGGAATACTGTACAGCCCAGTGGCCTCGTTTAGAAGGAGTTTAGAAGCCTGGAGGATCTCCACAGGCTGGGAGAGTAGATTGTGGGGTGCTAGGACATGGATTCCCTGCCTTCCCCAGGGCTATCCCTCTTGCCATCTTCCAAGCCGAGCCCAGCGTGCGCAAACACTACCTCCGAAAATGGCTGAAGAGCCCCTCGCTGCAGGACTTCAACATCCGTGCGGTGAGTGAGGCATCCCTTCGGATGTGGGACGGGCTCCTCCTTGGGGCAGTAGCTGCCTGTGCTCACGAAGCAGGGGGCTGGGGTGGGGGTGCTACTGCCATGTTTGATTCTGTGTCTGGGGGCCATTCTGCTTGGATTTCTTCACTGCCCAAGTTCTGCCCTCTTCCCAGATCCTGGACTGGGACTACTACATCGAGAGACTGGGCAGCACCATTCAGAAAATCATCACCATTCCTGCAGCCCTGCAGCAGGTATGGGGCAGTGCAGGGGGTGGACAGGAGGTAGGATTTGTGCTGGGGACTCAGTGTGATTTGGAGCTACTCTGCAGGTAAAGAACCCAGTGCCGCGGGTCCGACACCCAGACTGGCTTCATAAGAAGCTCCTGGAGAAGAATGATGTGTACAAACAGAAAAAAATCAATGAGCTCTTTGTTTCAGAAGGCAAGAAACAGGTAAAGAGGATGAGGGGAAGCTGCTAGCTGTGCCAATGGGGCTTTTCTCTTGTAGCCCCCATCTTGCTGCTTTCCTTGCTCTCTCAGGTTCTTGCCAGCCGGCCTGTGGAGGGGGCACCCAGCTCACAGGTGGGTGACATAGAGGACTTTGGGGCTGTCAAGATCCCTCAGCCACTTGTTCCCATTGCAAATAAGCGGAAGCGCATCCCTGCAGCAGAGGAAAGCCAACAGCTGTCCCAGGACCTGGAGCTGTCCCAGTCCTGGCGGGAGATCCTGGGACCACCTCCACCCCTTGGCACCACCAAGGTAAGTGAAGCAGATTGAGCAGGGGATGCCCCAGGACTTTGCTCATCCATTCAAGCAGCTTGGGTGCTTCCAGGAGCAAGCTGTGGGTTTTCCAAAACACTCTGCACACACATGGCTCTGGGATACAAGGGGAAATATACCAGGAGATAGAAAAGCAACCACTGATAGAGAAAAGGGGGGTGGTGGCTTTGCAGCTGGGGCAGAACCATGATATGGGACAGGGGACTGGAGGGCTAGGCTGTATGGTGTATGCTGTGGGGCTGGGAGGCCGTGGCTGATTGCATGCTTGCTGTCACCCCGCTCAGGAAGAGCACCTGGTCTGGCTGCGCTTCCAGCAGAAGAAGTGGGAGCTGCAGGCTCGGCAGCGGAAGGAGCGGCGGAAGAGGCGGCGGCTGGAGGACGATGGCGGGGGGGCAGGGGGAGGAGCAGTGCGTGATGCTCTCTCCAAAGGGCTGGGCAGTTACCTGCGCCAGAGAGCGCGCAGCATCCTGGACTTACCCTGGCAGCTCGTGCAGGTACCGGGGGGATCTGCCACACAGCAGCCTGGGGCACCAGCCTCACATTTACACTCTGGGTCAAACGGTGACGTTCAGGAACCCCGACCTACCCCATGGAAGTGTTAGCTCTAGGGAGCCCAGGAGGGGCTGCAAAGCCTCAGACTCGCACACATCTGGATGGAAACAGGTGCCTACGCAGTCATTCTTGGTGGCTCTGGGGTGTGTGGGTAGATCTGCTGGTGGGGCAGCTCTAGTTCACGCCACAGGCAGCACTCCACAGTTACAGAATGGCAAAAACTTCTGCTGAGGCTGGGTGAGCTTTCATGTCCCACTGGTCCCACATCCTGCTCAGTCAGTGCCACCAGAGCTGGGGTCCCAGGATCACATCCTGGAATATCTGCAAGGATGGAGATATTAATACTATTAAATTAATATTATTAATACCTTCCATGGGCAACCTGGACCGGGTTTACCTTTGCAGGGAAAAAGTTTCTGACATGCAGAGGGACCCTCCTGCATTCTGCTTTATTCCCATGATGTCTGGTCCTGCCACTGGGCACCACTGGGAAGAGCCAGGTTCTGTCCTCTCTGCACTTTCCTTTGGATATATATATGTGGATGAGAGCCCTCTGAGCTTTATCTGCTCTGGGATGGACAGTCCCAGTTCTGCCAGCCTTTCCAAATATGAAAGATGCTTCAATCCGTTCTTTCTCCTTGTGGCACATCACTCCATTCAGTATGTCTATGTCCTGTGTTGAGAAGCCCAGCATTGGACGTAGGATTCCTTCTAGTGGTGCCCAGAAGCAGACAATGTACAAATGAAGAGGTGGGGTGGTGTCATCCAGGTGTTTTTACAAACATTTGTTATGTGTGGCCACCTAAGCCCAGCCTCTGTCACCCACTTCATCATCCAGAAAGGTCTCAGAGCTGCAGATTCAGGACTTCAGAGTGACTTGGAAGACATTCCCTGGAGTTAGTTGGCTAGCCTGAGGCAGAGTTTTCTTCATGGTACCCTGGGACAAGTAGCAGGACAGGGGGACTGCAGAGCTGAAGTGATGCCTCTCTAAGCCCCCTGCTTTGTTTTTAGCCACCAGCTAACCATGTAGATCCCCAGAGCACTCTGCAGATGTAGGTACTGACGCTGACTTCGTGCCTCCTGTCCCGCAGATCGCTGAGACTGGCCAGCCTGGGCTGTTCCGGCTGTGGGCAGTGATAGGGAGTGACCTGCACTGCATCAAGCTGATCCCCCGTGTCTTCTATGTCAACCAGCGCATCCCAAAGCCTGAGGAGGGAACAGCCTACAGGAAGGTGAGGACCTGCCCCTCTGGAAGGGGAAACAGCTGCTTGCACTTAGGTAAGACACTTCACCTCCCCTTACAAGCATCTGCAACACCTCATTCTTCTACCCCATGGATATTCCTCATCCAGGCCTTAGTCCCTCTGCTAATCCCAGCCTGCCTGAAAATCAAGTTTTCTGTTACAGGAATTTATAACGTGTATGAGCATAACCCACTGATTTCCTTAGGAGGAAACACCAGGAAGTAGCCTGGCTCAAAGCCTGGGTCCTGGCAGTGGTGCCATGTGGTGGGATGTGTCCCAATAATCCTGTCCCTTACTTTGGCAGGTAAACAGGATCCTGCCCCGCTCAAACTTAGTTTATAACTTGTACGAATACTCTGTCCCTGAAGACATGTACCAAGAGCACGTTAACGAAATCAACGCAGACCTCTCTGCTCCAGACATCGAGGGAGTGTATGAGACACAGGTAACTCCTCCAGGTGCTCCTCTTTAAAGGTTGCTGAGCAGTAGCTTGTTAGTCTGAGCTGCAGTGAGACACCAAAGATCCAAGACATTGTCCAGGAAACTGGAAGTTATGCTCGTACGGACAGAAATGCTGAGTATCTGCACATGGGTTACAGTATGCTGAGAAAGGGACTTCAGTTTATTTGGAGTTAGGAAACTTTGGGGAAAGAAATGGAGAGCTTCCTCTAAACTAATCCAGAGCTAGTTCTGCTGGTATTGGAACCAGGAAGGAGAAGGGGCATTTGAAGTAAAGCTGGGGGAAAACCCAACATATGTGGAGTGATACATAGGTCTGAGCATCTGAGTGCCATGTCCTCTAAAACAAGGTTGTAAAAGCTTTAGAGAAAAGAGCAGCATATAACTTGGAAGTTGGGAAGAGCAAGTACAACCTAAAAGAAATCCTGTAGAAAGCAATGAGGCTAAGATTAAATTTGCCATTGCTGAAAATAAAGGTGGAAACCTGAGATGCTTGCTTCAAGTGAGGATATTGGTTTGTCAAGCAGATAAAAACCTGATGACAGGAATTTAACCAAGAAGATACTAAAGTGAACAGACCTGGCCTGTATGGAAGTGGCAGGATGGACCTCACCATTGTAAGAGTGGAGTTAAAGAAAGCATAAAGGCAGGTGAATTTTGTACTGAAATGCACTGTAGGATCATTATGGATGGAAAGTCCTGAGTAGGACAAGCTTTGCTGTCAATGGAGGTGCCACTGGCTATGAAATGCTTTCCGAGGTGCAGGAGGCTGCAAGGGCAAAAAGATCATCACAGACTTGGGAGACTTTTGCTACTGAAGTTACTGGTACAACCTATGAAGCACTCCAGTGGAACGTAGTTAAAGAAAACTCTTTTTTATTCACCTTAAGTTTCTGCTTTTGAAAAATTTGAAGAAAGGTTTCTCAAGGCAAGGTACAACTCTTAATGATTACATGGAGGCTGTGAGATCCTCTGGTGATGTAAAACATTGAACCATATATGCCATCAGCAATTGAAAAAGGTGCCCACCAACCA